>NW_027193917.1:0-100793 GCF_032444005.1 Ranitomeya imitator | reverse complement strand
AAGGCATGGGCACAAGTGCTGGCTAGGCTTAAGGCATGGGCACAAGTGCTGGCTAGGCTTAAGGCATACGGCTAACTCTTTGCACTCTTGCATAAAGGGTTAGGCACGCATAGGGGTGAAGAGCTAGCTTTCACCCCTCTACTCTGTACTTGGACATTTAGGACTAGATCCTTTGTTGTACAGTGCGGAGCCTCTCCATAACCCCATGCTCCAAGCGACCAGGCACTTCTTGTCTGTCCTCCGTAAATGGGTAATGCCTTCTTCCCCAATTACAGTCGTGCATGCGCATTCAGACGGGACAAGAGCGAAGAGCGTAAAGCCTGCCCTGTGTGCATAACCATCATGTAACTAAAGACAGAAAAACGAACATGCAAGGGGCTCAAAAATGCTGGCTAAGGCTTAAGGCATGGGCAAAAGTGCTGGCTAAGGCTTAAGGCATGGGCACAAGTGCTGGCTAAGGCTTAAGGCATGGGCACAAGTGCTGGCTAAGGCTTAAGGCATGGGCACAAGTGCTGGCTAAGGCTTAAGGCATGGGCACAAGTGCTGGCTAAGGCTTAAGGCATGGGCACAAGTGCTGGCTAGGCTTAAGGCATACGGCTAACTCTTTGCACTCTTTGCATAAAGGGTTAGGCACCCATAGGGGTGAAGAGCTAGCTTTCACCCCTCTACTCTGTACTTGGACATTTAGGACTAGATCCTTTGTTGTACAGTGCGGAGCCATTCCATAACCCCATGCTCCAAGCGACCAGGCACTTCTTGTCTGTCCTCCGTAAATGGTAATGCCTTCTTCCCCAATTACAGTCGTGCATGCGCATTCAGACGGGACAAGAGCGAAGAGCGTAAAGCCTGCCCTGTGTGCATAACCATCATGTAACTAAAGACAGAAAAACAAACATGCAAGGGGCTCAAAAGTGCTGGCTAAGGCTTAAGGCATGGGCAAAAGTGCTGGCTAAGGCTTAAGGCATGGGCACAAGTGCTGGCTAAGGCTTAAGGCATGGGCACAAGTGCTGGCTAAGGCTTAGGCATGGGCACAAGTGCTGGCTAAGGCTTAAGGCATGGGCACAAGTGCTGGCTAAGGCTTAAGGCATGGGCACAAGTGCTGGCTAAGGCTTAAGGCATGGGCACAAGTGCTGGCTAGGCTTAAGGAATGGGCACAAGTGCTGGCTAGGCATAAGGCATGGGCACAAGTGCTGGCTAGGCATAAGGCATGGGCACAAGTGCTGGCTAAGGCTTAAGGCATGGGCACAAGTGCTGGCTAAGGCTTAAGGCATGGGCACAAGTGCTGGCTAAGGCTTAAGGCATGGGCACAAGTGCTGGCTAGGCTTAAGGCATGGGCACAAGTGCTGGCTAGGCTTAAGGCAATGGCACAAGTGCTGGCTATGCTTAAGGCAACGGCACAAGTGCTGGCTAGGCTTAAGGCATGGGCACAAGTGCTGGCTAGGCTTAAGGCATGGGCACAAGTGCTGGCTAGGCATAAGGCATGGGCACAAGTGCTGGCTAGGCATAAGGCATGGGCACAAGTGCTGGCTAGGCATAAGGCATGGGCACAAGTGCTGGCTAGGCATAAGACATGGGCACAAGTGCTGGCTAAGGTTTAAGGCATGGGCACAAGTGCTGGCTAAGGCTTAAGGCATGGGCACAAGTGCTGGCTATGCTTAAGGCAACGGCACAAGTGCTGGCTAAGGCTTAAGGCATGGGCACAAGTGCTGGCTAAGGCTTAAGGCATGGGCACAAGTGCTGGCTAGGCTTAAGGCCTTGGCACAAGTGCTGGCTAGGCTTAAGGCATGGGCACAAGTGCTGGCTAGGCATAAGGCAAGGGCACAAGTGCTGGCTAAGGCTTAAGGCATGGGCACAAGTGCTGCTATGCTTAAGGCAACGGCACAAAGTGCTGGCTATGCTTAAGGCAACGGCACAAGTGCTGGCTAGGCATAGGGCATGGGCACAAGTGCTGGCTAAGGCTTAAGGCATGGGCCACATGTGCTGGCTAAGGCTTAAGGCATTGGGCACAAGTGCTGGCTAAGGCTTAAGGCATGGGCACAAGTGCTGGCTAAGGCTTAAGGTATGGGCACAAGTGCTGGCTAGGCTTAAGGCAACGGCACAAGTGCTGGCTATGCTTAAGGCAACGGCACAAGTGCTGGCTAGGCTTAAGGCATGGGCACAAGTGCTGGCAAAGGCTTAAGACATGGGCACAAGTGCTGGCTAAGGCTTAAGGCATGGGCACAAGTGCTGGCTAAGGCTTAAGGCATGGGCACAAGTACTGTCTAGGCTTAAGGCATGGGCATAAGTGCTGGCTATGCTTAAGGCAACGGCACAAGTGCTGGCTATGCTTAAGGCAACGGCACAAGTGCTGGCTAGGCTTAAGGCATGGGCACAAGTGCTGGCTAAGGCTTAAGGCATGGACACAAGTGCTGGCTAGGCTTAAGGCCTGGGCACAAGTGCTGGCTAGGCTTAAGGCATGGGCACAAGTGCTGGCTAGGCATAAGGCAAGGGTACAAGTGCTGGCTAAGGCATAAGGCATGGGCACAAGTGCTGGCTATGCTTAAGGCAAAGGCACAAGTGCTGGCTATGCTTAAGGCAACGGCACAAGTGCTGGCTAGGCTTAAGGCATGGGCACAAGTGCTGGCTAAGGCTTAAGGCATGGGCACAAGTGCTGGCTAAGGCTTAAGGCATGGGCACAAGTGCTGGCTAAGGCTTAAGGCATGGGCACAAGTGCTGGCTAAGGCTTAAGGTATGGGCACAAGTGCTGGCTAAGGTTTAAGGCATGGGCACAAGTGCTGGCTAAGGTTTAAGGCATGGGCACAAGTGCTGGCTAAGGCTGAAGGCATGGGCACAAGTGCTGGCTAAGGCTTAAGGCATGGGCATAAGTGCTGGCTAAGGCTTAAGGCATGGGCACAAGTGCTGGCTAGGCTTAAGGCATGGGCACAAGTGCTGGCTAGGCTTAAGGCATACGGCTAACTCTTTGCACTCTTTGCATAAAGGGTTAGGCACCCATAGGGGTGAAGAGCTAGCTTTCACCCCTCTACTCTGTACTTGGACATTTAGGACTAGATCCTTTGTTGTACAGTGCGGAGCCTCTCCATAACCCCATGCTCCAAGCGACCAGGCACTTCTTGTCTGTCCTCCGTAAATGGGTAATGCCTTCTTCCCCAATTACAGTCGTGCATGCGCATTCAGACGGGACAAGAGCGAAGAGCGTAAAGCCTGCCCTGTGTGCATAACCATCATGTAACTAAAGACAGAAAAACAAACATGCAAGGGGCTCAAAAGTGCTGGCTAAGGCTTAAGGCATGGGCAAAAGTGCTGGCTAAGGCTTAAGGCATGGGCACAAGTGCTGGCTAAGGCTTAAGGCATGGGCACAAGTGCTGGCTAAGGCTTAAGGCATGGGCACAAGTGCTGGCTAAGGCTTAAGGCATGGGCACAAGTGCTGGCTAAGGCTTAAGGCATGGGCACAAGTGCTGGCTAAGGCTTAAGGCATGGGCACAAGTGCTGGCTAGGCTTAAGGAATGGGCACAAGTGCTGGCTAGGCATAAGGCATGGGCACAAGTGCTGGCTAGGCATAAGGCATGGGCACAAGTGCTGGCTACGAATAAGGCATGGCACAAGTACTGGCTAGGCATAAGGCATGGGCACAAGTGCTGGCTAGGCATAAGACATGGGCACAAGTGCTGGCTAAGGTTTAAGGCATGGGCACAAGTGCTGGCTAAGGCTTAAGGCATGGGCACAAGTGCTGGCTAAGGCTTAAGGCATGGGCACAAGTGCTGGCTAAGGCATAAGGCATGGGCACAAGTGCTGGCTAGGCATAAGGCATGGGCACAAGTGTTGGCTAGGCATAAGGCATAGGCACAAGTGCTGGCTAGCCATAAGGCATGGGCACAAGTGCTGGCTAAGGCTTAAGGCATGGGCACAAGTGCTGGCTAAGGCTTAAGGCATGGGCACAAGTGCTGGCTAAGGCTTAAGGCATGGGCACAAGTGCTGGCTAAGGCTTAAGGCATGGGCACAAGTGCTGGCTAAGGCTTAAGGCATGGGCACAAGTACTGGCTAGGCTTAAGGCATGGGCACTAGTGCTGGCTATGCTTAAGGCAACGGCACAAGTGCTTGCTATGCTTAAGGCAACGGCACAAGTGCTGGCTAGGCTTAAGGCATGGGCACAAGTGCTGGCTAGGCTTAAGGCATGAGCACAAGTGCTGGCTAGGCATAAGGCATGGGGCACAAGTGCTGGCTAGGCATAAGGCATGGGCACAAGTGCTGGCTAAGGCTTAAGGCATGGGCACCAGTGCTGGCTAAGGCTTAAGGCATGGGCACAAGTGCTGGCTAAGGCTTAAGGCATGGGCACAAGTGCTGGCTAAGGCTTAAGTCATGGGCACAAGTACTGGCTAGACTTAAGGCATGGGCAGAAGTGCTGCCTAAGGCTTAAGGCAACGGCACAAGTGCTGGTTAGGCTTAAGGCAACGGCACAAGTGATGGCTAGGCTTAAGGCATGGGCACAAGAGATGGCTAGGCTTAAGGCATGGGTACAAGTGCTGGCTAGGCATAAGGCATGGGCACAAGTGCTGGCTAGGCTTAAGGCATGGGCACAAGTGCTGGCTAAGGCTTAAGGCATGGGCACAAGTGCTGGCTAAGGCTTAAGGCATGGGCACAAGTGCTGGCTAAGGCTTAAGGCCTTGGCACAAGTGCTGGCTAGCCTTAAGGCCTGGGCACAAGTGCTGGCTAGGCTTAAGGCATGGGCACAAGTGCTGGCTAGGCATAAGGCAAGGGCACAAGTGCTGGCTAAGGCTTAAGGCATGGGCACAAGTGCTGGCTATGGTTAAGGCAACGGCACAAGTGCTGGCTATGCTTAAGGCAACGGCACAAGTGCTGGCTAGGCTTAAGGCATGGGCACAAGTGCTGGCTAAGGCTTAAGGCATGGGCACAAGTGCTGGCTAAGGCTTAAGGCATGGGCACAAGTGCTGGCTAAGGCTTAATGCATGGGGCACAAGTGCTGGCTAAGGCTTAAGGTATGGGCACAAGTGCTGGTTAAGGTTTAAGGCATGGCACAAGTGCTGGCTAAGGTTTAAGGCATGGGCACAAGTGCTGGCTAAGGCTTAAGGCATGGGCACAAGTGCTGGCTAAGGCTTAAGGCATGGGCACAAGTACTGGCTAGGCTTAAGGCATGGGCAGAAGTGCTGCCTAAGGCTTAAGGCAACGGCACAAGTGCTGGTTAGGCTTAAGGCAACGGCACAAGTGATGGCTAGGCTTAAGGCATGGGCACAAGAGATGGCTAGGCTTAAGGCATGGGTACAAGTGCTGGCTAGGCATAAGGCATGGGCACAAGTGCTGGCTAAGGCTTAAGGCATGGGCACAAGTGCTGGCTAAGGCTTAAGGCATGGGCACAAGTGCTGGCTAGGCATAAGGCATGGGCACAAGTGCTGGCTAGGCATAAGGCATAGGCACAAGTGCTGGCTAGCCATAAGGCATGGGCACAAGTGCTGGCTAAGGCTTAAGGCATGGGCACAAGTGCTGGCTAAGGCTTAAGGCATGGGCACAAGTGCTGGCTAAGGCTTAAGGCATGGGCACAAGTGCTGGCTAAGGCTTAAGGCATGGGCACAAGTGCTGGCTAAGGCTTAAGGCATGGGCACAAGTACTGGCTAGGCTTAAGGCATGGGCACTAGTGCTGGCTATGCTTAAGGCAACGGCACAAGTGCTTGCTATGCTTAAGGCAACGGCACAAGTGCTGGCTAGGCTTAAGGCATGGGCACAAGTGCTGGCTAGGCTTAAGGCATGAGCACAAGTGCTGGCTAGGCATAAGGCATGGGCACAAGTGCTGGCTAGGCATAAGGCATGGGCACAAGTTGCTGGCTAAGGCTTAAGGCATGGGCACCAGTGCTGGCTAAGGCTTAAGGCATGGGCACAAGTGCTGGCTAAGGCTTAAGGCATGGGCACAAGTGCTGGCTAAGGCTTAAGTCATGGGCACAAGTACTGGCTAGACTTAAGGCATGGGCAGAAGTGCTGCCTAAGGCTTAAGGCAACGGCACAAGTGCTGGTTAGGCTTAAGGCAAACGGCACAAGTGATGGCTAGGCTTAAGGCATGGGCACAAGAGATGGCTAGGCTTAAGGCATGGGTACAAGTGCTGGCTAGGCATAAGGCATGGGCACAAGTGCTGGCTAGGCTTAAGCATGGGCACAAGTGCTGGCTAAGGCTTAAGGCATGGGCACAAGTGCTGGCTAAGGCTTAAGGCATGGGCACAAGTGCTGGCTAAGGCTTAAGGCCTTGGCACAAGTGCTGGCTAGCCTTAAGGCCTGGGCACAAGTGCTGGCTAGGCTTAAGGCATGGGCACAAGTGCTGGCTAGGCATAAGGCAAGGGCACAAGTGCTGGCTAAGGCTTAAGGCATGGGCACAAGTGCTGGCTATGGTTAAGGCAACGGCACAAGTGCTGGCTATGCTTAAGGCAACGGCACAAGTGCTGGCTAGGCTTAAGGCATGGGCACAAGTGCTGGCTAAGGCTTAAGGCATGGGCACAAGTGCTGGCTAAGGCTTAAGGCATGGGCACAAGTGCTGGCTAAGGCTTAATGCATGGGCACAAGTGCTGGCTAAGGCTTAAGGTATGGGCACAAGTGCTGGTTAAGGTTTAAGGCATGGGCACAAGTGCTGGCTAAGGTTTAAGGCATGGGCACAAGTGCTGGCTAAGGCTTAAGGCATGGGCACAAGTGCTGGCTAAGGCTTAAGGCATGGGCACAAGTACTGGCTAGGCTTAAGGCATGGGCAGAAGTGCTGCCTAAGGCTTAAGGCAACGGCACAAGTGCTGGTTAGGCTTAAGGCAACGGCACAAGTGATGGCTAGGCTTAAGGCATGGGCACAAGAGATGGCTAGGCTTAAGGCATGGGTACAAGTGCTGGCTAGGCATAAGGCATGGGCACAAGTGCTGGCTAAGGCTTAAGGCATGGGCACAAGTGCTGGCTAAGGCTTAAGGCATGGGCACAAGTGCTGGCTAAGGCTTAAGGCTTGGGCACAAGTGCTGGCTAGGCTTAAGGCCTGGGCACAAGTGCTGGCTAGGCTTAAGGCATGGGCACAAGTGCTGGCTAGGCATAAGGCAAGGGCACAAGTGCTGGCTAGGCATAAGGCATGGGCACAAGTGATGGCTAAGGCTTAAGGCATGGGCACAAGTGCTGGCTATGCTTAAGGCAACGGCACAAGTGCTGGCTATGCTTAAGGCAACGGCACAAGTGCTGGCTAGGCTTAAGGCATGGGCACAAGTGCTGGCTAAGGTTTAAGGCATGGGCACAAGTGCTGGCTAAGGCTGAAGGCATGGGCACAAGTGCTGGCTAAGGCTTAAGGCATGGGCATAAATGCTGGCTAAGGCTTAAGGCATGGGCACAAGTGCTGGCTAGGCTTAAGGCATGGGCACAAGTGCTGGCTAGGCTTAAGGCATACGGCTAACTCTTTGCATAAAGGGTTAGGCACCCATAGGGGTGAAGAGCTAGCTTTCACCCCTCTACTCTGTACTTGGACATTTAGGACTAGATCTTTGTTGTACAGTGCGGAGCCTCTCCATAACCCCATGCTCCAAGCGACCAGGCACTTCTTGTCTGTCCTCCGTAAATGGTTAATGCCTTCTTCCCCAATTACAGTCATGCATGCGCATTCAGACGGGACAAGAGCGAAGAGCGTAAAGCCTGCCCTGTGTGCATAACCATCATGTAACTAAAGACAGAAAAACAAACATGCAAGGGGCTCAAAAGTGCTGGCTAAGGCTTAAGGCATGGGCAAAAGTGCTGGCTAAGGCTTAAGGCATGGGCACAAGTGCTGGCTAAGGCTTAAGGCATGGGCACAAGTGCTGGCTAAGGCTTAAGGCATGGGCACAAGTGCTGGCTAAGGCTTAAGGCATGGGCACAAGTGCTGGCTAAGGCTTAAGGCATGGGCACAAGTGCTGGCTAGGCTTAAGGCATGGGCACAAGTGCTGGCTAGGCTTAAGGCAATGGCACAAGTGCTGGCTATGCTTAAGGCAACGGCACAAGTGCTGGCTAGGCTTAAGGCATGGGCACAAGTGCTGGCAAAGGCTTAAGACATGGGCACAAGTGCTGGCTAAGGCTTAAGGCATGGGCACAAGTGCTGGCTAAGGCTTAAGGCATGGGCACAAGTACTGTCTAGGCTTAAGGCATGGGCATAAGTGCTGGCTATGCTTAAGGCAACGGCACAAGTGCTGGCTATGCTTAAGGCAACGGCACAAGTGCTGGCTAGGCTTAAGGCATGGGCACAAGTGCTGGCTAAGGCTTAAGGCATGGACACAAGTGCTGGCTAGGCTTAAGGCCTGGGCACAAGTGCTGGCTAGGCTTAAGGCATGGGCACAAGTGCTGGCTAGGCATAAGGCAAGGGCACAAGTGCTGGCTAAGGCATAAGGCATGGGCACAAGTGCTGGCTATGCTTAAGGCAAAGGCACAAGTGCTGGCTATGCTTAAGGCAACGGCACAAGTGCTGGCTAGGCTTAAGGCATGGGCACAAGTGCTGGCTAAGGCTTAAGGCATGGGCACAAGTGCTGGCTAAGGCTTAAGGCATGGGCACAAGTGCTGGCTAAGGCTTAAGGCATGGGCACAAGTGCTGGCTAAGGCTTAAGGTATGGGCACAAGTGCTGGCTAAGGTTTAAGGCATGGGCACAAGTGCTGGCTAAGGTTTAAGGCATGGGCACAAGTGCTGGCTAAGGCTGAAGGCATGGGCACAAGTGCTGGCTAAGGCTTAAGGCATGGGCATAAGTGCTGGCTAAGGCTTAAGGCATGGGCACAAGTGCTGGCTAGGCTTAAGGCATGGGCACAAGTGCTGGCTAGGCTTAAGGCATACGGCTAACTCTTTGCACTCTTTGCATAAAGGGTTAGGCACGCATAGGGGTGAAGAGCTAGCTTTCACCCCTCTACTCTGTACTTGGACATTTAGGACTAGATCCTTTGTTGTACAGTGCGGAGCCTCTCCATAACCCCATGCTCCAAGCGACCAGGCACTTCTTGTCTGTCCTCCGTAAATGGGTAATGCCTTCTTCCCCAATTACAGTCGTGCATGCGCATTCAGACGGGACAAGAGCGAAGAGCGTAAAGCCTGCCCTGTGTGCATAACCATCATGTAACTAAAGACAGAAAAACGAACATGCAAGGGGCTCAAAAATGCTGGCTAAGGCTTAAGGCATGGGCAAAAGTGCTGGCTAAGGCTTAAGGCATGGGCACAAGTGCTGGCTAAGGCTTAAGGCATGGGCACAAGTGCTGGCTAAGGCTTAAGGCATGGGCACAAGTGCTGGCTAAGGCTTAAGGCATGGGCACAAGTGCTGGCTAAGGCTTAAGGCATGGGCACAAGTGCTGGCTAGGCTTAAGGCATACGGCTAACTCTTTGCACTCTTTGCATAAAGGGTTAGGCACCCATAGGGGTGAAGAGCTAGCTTTCACCCCTCTACTCTGTACTTGGACATTTAGGACTAGATCCTTTGTTGTACAGTGCGGAGCCATTCCATAACCCCATGCTCCAAGCGACCAGGCACTTCTTGTCTGTCCTCCGTAAATGGGTAATGCCTTCTTCCCCAATTACAGTCGTGCATGCGCATTCAGACGGGACAAGAGCGAAGAGCGTAAAGCCTGCCCTGTGTGCATAACCATCATGTAACTAAAGACAGAAAAACAAACATGCAAGGGGCTCAAAAGTGCTGGCTAAGGCTTAAGGCATGGGCAAAAGTGCTGGCTAAGGCTTAAGGCATGGGCACAAGTGCTGGCTAAGGCTTAAGGCATGGGCACAAGTGCTGGCTAAGGCTTAAGGCATGGGCACAAGTGCTGGCTAAGGCTTAAGGCATGGGCACAAGTGCTGGCTAAGGCTTAAGGCATGGGCACAAGTGCTGGCTAAGGCTTAAGGCATGGGCACAAGTGCTGGCTAGGCTTAAGGAATGGGCACAAGTGCTGGCTAGGCATAAGGCATGGGCACAAGTGCTGGCTAGGCATAAGGCATGGGCACAAGTGCTGGCTAAGGCTTAAGGCATGGGCACAAGTGCTGGCTAAGGCTTAAGGCATGGGCACAAGTGCTGGCTAAGGCTTAAGGCATGGGCACAAGTGCTGGCTATGCTTAAGGCAACGGCACAAGTGCTGGCTAGGCTTAAGGCATGGGCACAAGTGCTGGCTAAGGCTTAAGGCATGGGCACAAGTGCTGGCTAAGGCTTAAGGCATGGGCACAAGTGCTGGCTAAGGCTTAAGGCATGGGCACAAGTGCTGGCTAAGGCTTAAGGCATGGGCACAAGTGCTGGCTAAGGCTTAAGGCATGGGCACAAGTGCTGGCTAAGGCTTAAGGCATGGGCACAAGTGCTGGCTAAGGCTTAAGGCATGGGCACAAGTGCTGGCTAAGGCTTAAGGCATGGGCACAAGTGCTGGCTAAGGCTTAAGGCATGGGCACAAGTGCTGGCTAAGGCTTAAGGCATGGGCACAAGTGCTGGCTAGGCATAAGGCATGGGCACAAGTGCTGGCTAGGCATAAGGCATAGGCACAAGTGCTGGCTAGCCATAAGGCATGGGCACAAGTGCTGGCTAAGGCTTAAGGCATGGGCACAAGTGCTGGCTAAGGCTTAAGGCATGGGCACAAGTGCTGGCTAAGGCTTAAGGCATGGGCACAAGTGCTGGCTAAGGCTTAAGGCATGGGCACAAGTGCTGGCTAAGGCTTAAGGCATGGGCACAAGTACTGGCTAGGCTTAAGGCATGGGCACTAGTGCTGGCTATGCTTAAGGCAACGGCACAAGTGCTTGCTATGCTTAAGGCAACGGCACAAGTGCTGGCTAGGCTTAAGGCATGGGCACAAGTGCTGGCTAGGCTTAAGGCATGAGCACAAGTGCTGGCTAGGCATAAGGCATGGGCACAAGTGCTGGCTAGGCATAAGGCATGGGCACAAGTGCTGGCTAAGGCTTAAGGCATGGGCACCAGTGCTGGCTAAGGCTTAAGGCATGGGCACAAGTGCTGGCTAAGGCTTAAGGCATGGGCACAAGTGCTGGCTAAGGCTTAAGTCATGGGCACAAGTACTGGCTAGACTTAAGGCATGGGCAGAAGTGCTGCCTAAGGCTTAAGGCAACGGCACAAGTGCTGGTTAGGCTTAAGGCAACGGCACAAGTGATGGCTAGGCTTAAGGCATGGGCACAAGAGATGGCTAGGCTTAAGGCATGGGTACAAGTGCTGGCTAGGCATAAGGCATGGGCACAAGTGCTGGCTAGGCTTAAGGCATGGGCACAAGTGCTGGCTAAGGCTTAAGGCATGGGCACAAGTGCTGGCTAAGGCTTAAGGCATGGGCACAAGTGCTGGCTAAGGCTTAAGGCCTTGGCACAAGTGCTGGCTAGCCTTAAGGCCTGGGCACAAGTGCTGGCTAGGCTTAAGGCATGGGCACAAGTGCTGGCTAGGCATAAGGCAAGGGCACAAGTGCTGGCTAAGGCTTAAGGCATGGGCACAAGTGCTGGCTATGGTTAAGGCAACGGCACAAGTGCTGGCTATGCTTAAGGCAACGGCACAAGTGCTGGCTAGGCTTAAGGCATGGGCACAAGTGCTGGCTAAGGTTTAAGGCATGGGCACAAGTGCTGGCTAAGGCTTAAGGCATGGGCACAAGTGCTGGCTAAGGCTTAATGCATGGGCACAAGTGCTGGCTAAGGCTTAAGGTATGGGCACAAGTGCTGGTTAAGGTTTAAGGCATGGGCACAAGTGCTGGCTAAGGTTTAAGGCATGGGCACAAGTGCTGGCTAAGGCTTAAGGCATGGGCACAAGTGCTGGCTAAGGCTTAAGGCATGGGCACAAGTACTGGCTAGGCTTAAGGCATGGGCAGAAGTGCTGCCTAAGGCTTAAGGCAACGGCACAAGTGCTGGTTAGGCTTAAGGCAACGGCACAAGTGATGGCTAGGCTTAAGGCATGGGCACAAGAGATGGCTAGGCTTAAGGCATGGGTACAAGTGCTGGCTAGGCATAAGGCATGGGCACAAGTGCTGGCTAAGGCTTAAGGCATGGGCACAAGTGCTGGCTAAGGCTTAAGGCATGGGCACAAGTGCTGGCTAAGGCTTAAGGCTTGGGCACAAGTGCTGGCTAGGCTTAAGGCCTGGGCACAAGTGCTGGCTAGGCTTAAGGCATGGGCACAAGTGCTGGCTAGGCATAAGGCAAGGGCACAAGTGCTGGCTAGGCATAAGGCATGGGCACAAGTGATGGCTAAGGCTTAAGGCATGGGCACAAGTGCTGGCTATGCTTAAGGCAACGGCACAAGTGCTGGCTATGCTTAAGGCAACGGCACAAGTGCTGGCTAGGCTTAAGGCATGGGCACAAGTGCTGGCTAAGGTTTAAGGCATGGGCACAAGTGCTGGCTAAGGCTGAAGGCATGGGCACAAGTGCTGGCTAAGGCTTAAGGCATGGGCATAAATGCTGGCTAAGGCTTAAGGCATGGGCACAAGTGCTGGCTAGGCTTAAGGCATGGGCACAAGTGCTGGCTAGGCTTAAGGCATACGGCTAACTCTTTGCATAAAGGGTTAGGCACCCATAGGGGTGAAGAGCTAGCTTTCACCCCTCTACTCTGTACTTGGACATTTAGGACTAGATCTTTGTTGTACAGTGCGGAGCCTCTCCATAACCCCATGCTCCAAGCGACCAGGCACTTCTTGTCTGTCCTCCGTAAATGGTTAATGCCTTCTTCCCCAATTACAGTCATGCATGCGCATTCAGACGGGACAAGAGCGAAGAGCGTAAAGCCTGCCCTGTGTGCATAACCATCATGTAACTAAAGACAGAAAAACAAACATGCAAGGGGCTCAAAAGTGCTGGCTAAGGCTTAAGGCATGGGCAAAAGTGCTGGCTAAGGCTTAAGGCATGGGCACAAGTGCTGGCTAAGGCTTAAGGCATGGGCACAAGTGCTGGCTAAGGCTTAAGGCATGGGCACAAGTGCTGGCTAAGGCTTAAGGCATGGGCACAAGTGCTGGCTAAGGCTTAAGGCATGGGCACAAGTCCTGGCTAGGCTTAAGGCATGGGCACAAGTGCTGGCTAGGCTTAAGGCAATGGCACAAGTGCTGGCTATGCTTAAGGCAACGGCACAAGTGCTGGCTAGGCTTAAGGCATGGGCACAAGTGCTGGCTAGGCTTAAGGCATGGGCACAAGTGCTGGCTAGGCATAAGGCATGGGCACAAGTGCTGGCTAGGCATAAGGCATGGGCACAAGTGCTGGCTAGGCATAAGGCATGGGCACAAGTGCTGGCTAGGCATAAGACATGGGCACAAGTGCTGGCTAAGGTTTAAGGCATGGGCACAAGTGCTGGCTAAGGCTTAAGGCATGGGCACAAGTGCTGGCTATGCTTAAGGCAACGGCACAAGTGCTGGCTAAGGCTTAAGGCATGGGCACAAGTGCTGGCTAAGGCTTAAGGCATGGGCACAAGTGCTGGCTAGGCTTAAGGCCTTGGCACAAGTGCTGGCTAGGCTTAAGGCATGGGCACAAGTGCTGGCTAGGCATAAGGCAAGGGCACAAGTGCTGGCTAAGGCTTAAGGCATGGGCACAAGTGCTGGCTATGCTTAAGGCAACGGCACAAGTGCTGGCTATGCTTAAGGCAACGGCACAAGTGCTGGCTAGGCATAGGGCATGGGCACAAGTGCTGGCTAAGGCTTAAGGCATGGGCACATGTGCTGGCTAAGGCTTAAGGCATGGGCACAAGTGCTGGCTAAGGCTTAAGGCATGGGCACAAGTGCTGGCTAAGGCTTAAGGTATGGGCACAAGTGCTGGCTAGGCTTAAGGCAACGGCACAAGTGCTGGCTATGCTTAAGGCAACGGCACAAGTGCTGGCTAGGCTTAAGGCATGGGCACAAGTGCTGGCAAAGGCTTAAGACATGGGCACAAGTGCTGGCTAAGGCTTAAGGCATGGGCACAAGTGCTGGCTAAGGCTTAAGGCATGGGCACAAGTACTGTCTAGGCTTAAGGCATGGGCATAAGTGCTGGCTATGCTTAAGGCAACGGCACAAGTGCTGGCTATGCTTAAGGCAACGGCACAAGTGCTGGCTAGGCTTAAGGCATGGGCACAAGTGCTGGCTAAGGCTTAAGGCATGGACACAAGTGCTGGCTAGGCTTAAGGCCTGGGCACAAGTGCTGGCTAGGCTTAAGGCATGGGCACAAGTGCTGGCTAGGCATAAGGCAAGGGTACAAGTGCTGGCTAAGGCATAAGGCATGGGCACAAGTGCTGGCTATGCTTAAGGCAAAGGCACAAGTGCTGGCTATGCTTAAGGCAACGGCACAAGTGCTGGCTAGGCTTAAGGCATGGGCACAAGTGCTGGCTAAGGCTTAAGGCATGGGCACAAGTGCTGGCTAAGGCTTAAGGCATGGGCACAAGTGCTGGCTAAGGCTTAAGGCATGGGCACAAGTGCTGGCTAAGGCTTAAGGTATGGGCACAAGTGCTGGCTAAGGTTTAAGGCATGGGCACAAGTGCTGGCTAAGGTTTAAGGCATGGGCACAAGTGCTGGCTAAGGCTGAAGGCATGGGCACAAGTGCTGGCTAAGGCTTAAGGCATGGGCATAAGTGCTGGCTAAGGCTTAAGGCATGGGCACAAGTGCTGGCTAGGCTTAAGGCATGGGCACAAGTGCTGGCTAGGCTTAAGGCATACGGCTAACTCTTTGCACTCTTTGCATAAAGGGTTAGGCACCCATAGGGGTGAAGAGCTAGCTTTCACCCCTCTACTCTGTACTTGGACATTTAGGACTAGATCCTTTGTTGTACAGTGCGGAGCCTCTCCATAACCCCATGCTCCAAGCGACCAGGCACTTCTTGTCTGTCCTCCGTAAATGGGTAATGCCTTCTTCCCCAATTACAGTCGTGCATGCGCATTCAGACGGGACAAGAGCGAAGAGCGTAAAGCCTGCCCTGTGTGCATAACCATCATGTAACTAAAGACAGAAAAACAAACATGCAAGGGGCTCAAAAGTGCTGGCTAAGGCTTAAGGCATGGGCAAAAGTGCTGGCTAAGGCTTAAGGCATGGGCACAAGTGCTGGCTAAGGCTTAAGGCATGGGCACAAGTGCTGGCTAAGGCTTAAGGCATGGGCACAAGTGCTGGCTAAGGCTTAAGGCATGGGCACAAGTGCTGGCTAAGGCTTAAGGCATGGGCACAAGTGCTGGCTAAGGCTTAAGGCATGGGCACAAGTGCTGGCTAGGCTTAAGGAATGGGCACAAGTGCTGGCTAGGCATAAGGCATGGGCACAAGTGCTGGCTAGGCATAAGGCATGGGCACAAGTGCTGGCTACGAATAAGGCATGGGCACAAGTACTGGCTAGGCATAAGGCATGGGCACAAGTGCTGGCTAGGCATAAGACATGGGCACAAGTGCTGGCTAAGGTTTAAGGCATGGGCACAAGTGCTGGCTAAGGCTTAAGGCATGGGCACAAGTGCTGGCTAAGGCTTAAGGCATGGGCACAAGTGCTGGCTAAGGCATAAGGCATGGGCACAAGTGCTGGCTAGGCATAAGGCATGGGCACAAGTGTTGGCTAGGCATAAGGCATAGGCACAAGTGCTGGCTAGCCATAAGGCATGGGCACAAGTGCTGGCTAAGGCTTAAGGCATGGGCACAAGTGCTGGCTAAGGCTTAAGGCATGGGCACAAGTGCTGGCTAAGGCTTAAGGCATGGGCACAAGTGCTGGCTAAGGCTTAAGGCATGGGCACAAGTGCTGGCTAAGGCTTAAGGCATGGGCACAAGTACTGGCTAGGCTTAAGGCATGGGCACTAGTGCTGGCTATGCTTAAGGCAACGGCACAAGTGCTTGCTATGCTTAAGGCAACGGCACAAGTGCTGGCTAGGCTTAAGGCATGGGCACAAGTGCTGGCTAGGCTTAAGGCATGAGCACAAGTGCTGGCTAGGCATAAGGCATGGGCACAAGTGCTGGCTAGGCATAAGGCATGGGCACAAGTGCTGGCTAAGGCTTAAGGCATGGGCACCAGTGCTGGCTAAGGCTTAAGGCATGGGCACAAGTGCTGGCTAAGGCTTAAGGCATGGGCACAAGTGCTGGCTAAGGCTTAAGTCATGGGCACAAGTACTGGCTAGACTTAAGGCATGGGCAGAAGTGCTGCCTAAGGCTTAAGGCAACGGCACAAGTGCTGGTTAGGCTTAAGGCAACGGCACAAGTGATGGCTAGGCTTAAGGCATGGGCACAAGAGATGGCTAGGCTTAAGGCATGGGTACAAGTGCTGGCTAGGCATAAGGCATGGGCACAAGTGCTGGCTAGGCTTAAGGCATGGGCACAAGTGCTGGCTAAGGCTTAAGGCATGGGCACAAGTGCTGGCTAAGGCTTAAGGCATGGGCACAAGTGCTGGCTAAGGCTTAAGGCCTTGGCACAAGTGCTGGCTAGCCTTAAGGCCTGGGCACAAGTGCTGGCTAGGCTTAAGGCATGGGCACAAGTGCTGGCTAGGCATAAGGCAAGGGCACAAGTGCTGGCTAAGGCTTAAGGCATGGGCACAAGTGCTGGCTATGGTTAAGGCAACGGCACAAGTGCTGGCTATGCTTAAGGCAACGGCACAAGTGCTGGCTAGGCTTAAGGCATGGGCACAAGTGCTGGCTAAGGCTTAAGGCATGGGCACAAGTGCTGGCTAAGGCTTAAGGCATGGGCACAAGTGCTGGCTAAGGCTTAATGCATGGGCACAAGTGCTGGCTAAGGCTTAAGGTATGGGCACAAGTGCTGGTTAAGGTTTAAGGCATGGGCACAAGTGCTGGCTAAGGTTTAAGGCATGGGCACAAGTGCTGGCTAAGGCTTAAGGCATGGGCACAAGTGCTGGCTAAGGCTTAAGGCATGGGCACAAGTACTGGCTAGGCTTAAGGCATGGGCAGAAGTGCTGCCTAAGGCTTAAGGCAACGGCACAAGTGCTGGTTAGGCTTAAGGCAACGGCACAAGTGATGGCTAGGCTTAAGGCATGGGCACAAGAGATGGCTAGGCTTAAGGCATGGGTACAAGTGCTGGCTAGGCATAAGGCATGGGCACAAGTGCTGGCTAAGGCTTAAGGCATGGGCACAAGTGCTGGCTAAGGCTTAAGGCATGGGCACAAGTGCTGGCTAGGCATAAGGCATGGGCACAAGTGCTGGCTAGGCATAAGGCATAGGCACAAGTGCTGGCTAGCCATAAGGCATGGGCACAAGTGCTGGCTAAGGCTTAAGGCATGGGCACAAGTGCTGGCTAAGGCTTAAGGCATGGGCACAAGTGCTGGCTAAGGCTTAAGGCATGGGCACAAGTGCTGGCTAAGGCTTAAGGCATGGGCACAAGTGCTGGCTAAGGCTTAAGGCATGGGCACAAGTACTGGCTAGGCTTAAGGCATGGGCACTAGTGCTGGCTATGCTTAAGGCAACGGCACAAGTGCTTGCTATGCTTAAGGCAACGGCACAAGTGCTGGCTAGGCTTAAGGCATGGGCACAAGTGCTGGCTAGGCTTAAGGCATGAGCACAAGTGCTGGCTAGGCATAAGGCATGGGCACAAGTGCTGGCTAGGCATAAGGCATGGGCACAAGTGCTGGCTAAGGCTTAAGGCATGGGCACCAGTGCTGGCTAAGGCTTAAGGCATGGGCACAAGTGCTGGCTAAGGCTTAAGGCATGGGCACAAGTGCTGGCTAAGGCTTAAGTCATGGGCACAAGTACTGGCTAGACTTAAGGCATGGGCAGAAGTGCTGCCTAAGGCTTAAGGCAACGGCACAAGTGCTGGTTAGGCTTAAGGCAACGGCACAAGTGATGGCTAGGCTTAAGGCATGGGCACAAGAGATGGCTAGGCTTAAGGCATGGGTACAAGTGCTGGCTAGGCATAAGGCATGGGCACAAGTGCTGGCTAGGCTTAAGGCATGGGCACAAGTGCTGGCTAAGGCTTAAGGCATGGGCACAAGTGCTGGCTAAGGCTTAAGGCATGGGCACAAGTGCTGGCTAAGGCTTAAGGCCTTGGCACAAGTGCTGGCTAGCCTTAAGGCCTGGGCACAAGTGCTGGCTAGGCTTAAGGCATGGGCACAAGTGCTGGCTAGGCATAAGGCAAGGGCACAAGTGCTGGCTAAGGCTTAAGGCATGGGCACAAGTGCTGGCTATGGTTAAGGCAACGGCACAAGTGCTGGCTATGCTTAAGGCAACGGCACAAGTGCTGGCTAGGCTTAAGGCATGGGCACAAGTGCTGGCTAAGGCTTAAGGCATGGGCACAAGTGCTGGCTAAGGCTTAAGGCATGGGCACAAGTGCTGGCTAAGGCTTAATGCATGGGCACAAGTGCTGGCTAAGGCTTAAGGTATGGGCACAAGTGCTGGTTAAGGTTTAAGGCATGGGCACAAGTGCTGGCTAAGGTTTAAGGCATGGGCACAAGTGCTGGCTAAGGCTTAAGGCATGGGCACAAGTGCTGGCTAAGGCTTAAGGCATGGGCACAAGTACTGGCTAGGCTTAAGGCATGGGCAGAAGTGCTGCCTAAGGCTTAAGGCAACGGCACAAGTGCTGGTTAGGCTTAAGGCAACGGCACAAGTGATGGCTAGGCTTAAGGCATGGGCACAAGAGATGGCTAGGCTTAAGGCATGGGTACAAGTGCTGGCTAGGCATAAGGCATGGGCACAAGTGCTGGCTAAGGCTTAAGGCATGGGCACAAGTGCTGGCTAAGGCTTAAGGCATGGGCACAAGTGCTGGCTAAGGCTTAAGGCTTGGGCACAAGTGCTGGCTAGGCTTAAGGCCTGGGCACAAGTGCTGGCTAGGCTTAAGGCATGGGCACAAGTGCTGGCTAGGCATAAGGCAAGGGCACAAGTGCTGGCTAGGCATAAGGCATGGGCACAAGTGATGGCTAAGGCTTAAGGCATGGGCACAAGTGCTGGCTATGCTTAAGGCAACGGCACAAGTGCTGGCTATGCTTAAGGCAACGGCACAAGTGCTGGCTAGGCTTAAGGCATGGGCACAAGTGCTGGCTAAGGTTTAAGGCATGGGCACAAGTGCTGGCTAAGGCTGAAGGCATGGGCACAAGTGCTGGCTAAGGCTTAAGGCATGGGCATAAATGCTGGCTAAGGCTTAAGGCATGGGCACAAGTGCTGGCTAGGCTTAAGGCATGGGCACAAGTGCTGGCTAGGCTTAAGGCATACGGCTAACTCTTTGCATAAAGGGTTAGGCACCCATAGGGGTGAAGAGCTAGCTTTCACCCCTCTACTCTGTACTTGGACATTTAGGACTAGATCTTTGTTGTACAGTGCGGAGCCTCTCCATAACCCCATGCCCCAAGCGACCAGGCACTTCTTGTCTGTCCTCCGTAAATGGTTAATGCCTTCTTCCCCAATTACAGTCATGCATGCGCATTCAGACGGGACAAGAGCGAAGAGCGTAAAGCCTGCCCTGTGTGCATAACCATCATGTAACTAAAGACAGAAAAACAAACATGCAAGGGGCTCAAAAGTGCTGGCTAAGGCTTAAGGCATGGGCAAAAGTGCTGGCTAAGGCTTAAGGCATGGGCACAAGTGCTGGCTAAGGCTTAAGGCATGGGCACAAGTGCTGGCTAAGGCTTAAGGCATGGGCACAAGTGCTGGCTAAGGCTTAAGGCATGGGCACAAGTGCTGGCTAAGGCTTAAGGCATGGGCACAAGTGCTGGCTAGGCTTAAGGCATGGGCACAAGTGCTGGCTAGGCTTAAGGCAATGGCACAAGTGCTGGCTATGCTTAAGGCAACGGCACAAGTGCTGGCTAGGCTTAAGGCATGGGCACAAGTGCTGGCAAAGGCTTAAGACATGGGCACAAGTGCTGGCTAAGGCTTAAGGCATGGGCACAAGTGCTGGCTAAGGCTTAAGGCATGGGCACAAGTACTGTCTAGGCTTAAGGCATGGGCATAAGTGCTGGCTATGCTTAAGGCAACGGCACAAGTGCTGGCTATGCTTAAGGCAACGGCACAAGTGTTGGCTAGGCTTAAGGCATGGGCACAAGTGCTGGCTAAGGCTTAAGGCATGGACACAAGTGCTGGCTAGGCTTAAGGCCTGGGCACAAGTGCTGGCTAGGCTTAAGGCATGGGCACAAGTGCTGGCTAGGCATAAGGCAAGGGCACAAGTGCTGGCTAAGGCATAAGGCATGGGCACAAGTGCTGGCTATGCTTAAGGCAAAGGCACAAGTGCTGGCTATGCTTAAGGCAACGGCACAAGTGCTGGCTAGGCTTAAGGCATGGGCACAAGTGCTGGCTAAGGCTTAAGGCATGGGCACAAGTGCTGGCTAAGGCTTAAGGCATGGGCACAAGTGCTGGCTAAGGCTTAAGGCATGGGCACAAGTGCTGGCTAAGGCTTAAGGTATGGGCACAAGTGCTGGCTAAGGTTTAAGGCATGGGCACAAGTGCTGGCTAAGGTTTAAGGCATGGGCACAAGTGCTGGCTAAGGCTGAAGGCATGGGCACAAGTGCTGGCTAAGGCTTAAGGCATGGGCATAAGTGCTGGCTAAGGCTTAAGGCATGGGCACAAGTGCTGGCTAGGCTTAAGGCATGGGCACAAGTGCTGGCTAGGCTTAAGGCATACGGCTAACTCTTTGCACTCTTTGCATAAAGGGTTAGGCACGCATAGGGGTGAAGAGCTAGCTTTCACCCCTCTACTCTGTACTTGGACATTTAGGACTAGATCCTTTGTTGTACAGTGCGGAGCCTCTCCATAACCCCATGCTCCAAGCGACCAGGCACTTCTTGTCTGTCCTCCGTAAATGGGTAATGCCTTCTTCCCCAATTACAGTCGTGCATGCGCATTCAGACGGGACAAGAGCGAAGAGCGTAAAGCCTGCCCTGTGTGCATAACCATCATGTAACTAAAGACAGAAAAACGAACATGCAAGGGGCTCAAAAATGCTGGCTAAGGCTTAAGGCATGGGCAAAAGTGCTGGCTAAGGCTTAAGGCATGGGCACAAGTGCTGGCTAAGGCTTAAGGCATGGGCACAAGTGCTGGCTAAGGCTTAAGGCATGGGCACAAGTGCTGGCTAAGGCTTAAGGCATGGGCACAAGTGCTGGCTAAGGCTTAAGGCATGGGCACAAGTGCTGGCTAGGCTTAAGGCATACGGCTAACTCTTTGCACTCTTTGCATTAAGGGTTAGGCACCCATAGGGGTGAAGAGCTAGCTTTCACCCCTCTACTCTGTACTTGGACATTTAGGACTAGATCCTTTGTTGTACAGTGCGGAGCCATTCCATAACCCCATGCTCCAAGCGACCAGGCACTTCTTGTCTGTCCTCCGTAAATGGGTAATGCCTTCTTCCCCAATTACAGTCGTGCATGCGCATTCAGACGGGACAAGAGCGAAGAGCGTAAAGCCTGCCCTGTGTGCATAACCATCATGTAACTAAAGACAGAAAAACAAACATGCAAGGGGCTCAAAAGTGCTGGCTAAGGCTTAAGGCATGGGCAAAAGTGCTGGCTAAGGCTTAAGGCATGGGCACAAGTGCTGGCTAAGGCTTAAGGCATGGGCACAAGTGCTGGCTAAGGCTTAAGGCATGGGCACAAGTGCTGGCTAAGGCTTAAGGCATGGGCACAAGTGCTGGCTAAGGCTTAAGGCATGGGCACAAGTGCTGGCTAAGGCTTAAGGCATGGGCACAAGTGCTGGCTAGGCTTAAGGAATGGGCACAAGTGCTGGCTAGGCATAAGGCATGGGCACAAGTGCTGGCTAGGCATAAGGCATGGGCACAAGTGCTGGCTAAGGCTTAAGGCATGGGCACAAGTGCTGGCTAAGGCTTAAGGCATGGGCACAAGTGCTGGCTAAGGCTTAAGGCATGGGCACAAGTGCTGGCTATGCTTAAGGCAACGGCACAAGTGCTGGCTAGGCTTAAGGCATGGGCACAAGTGCTGGCTAAGGCTTAAGGCATGGGCACAAGTGCTGGCTAAGGCTTAAGGCATGGGCACAAGTGCTGGCTAAGGCTTAAGGCATGGGCACAAGTGCTGGCTAAGGCTTAAGGCATGGGCACAAGTGCTGGCTAAGGCTTAAGGCATGGGCACAAGTGCTGGCTAAGGCTTAAGGCATGGGCACAAGTGCTGGCTAAGGCTTAAGGCATGGGCACAAGTGCTGGCTAAGGCTTAAGGCATGGGCACAAGTGCTGGCTAAGGCTTAAGGCATGGGCACAAGTGCTGGCTAAGGCTTAAGGCATGGGCACAAGTGCTGGCTAAGGCTTAAGGCATGGGCACAAGTGCTGGCTAGGCTTAAGGAATGGGCACAAGTGCTGGCTAGGCATAAGGCATGGGCACAAGTGCTGGCTAGGCATAAGGCATGGGCACAAGTGCTGGCTACGAATAAGGCATGGGCACAAGTACTGGCTAGGCATAAGGCATGGGCACAAGTGCTGGCTAGGCATAAGACATGGGCACAAGTGCTGGCTAAGGTTTAAGGCATGGGCACAAGTGCTGGCTAAGGCTTAAGGCATGGGCACAAGTGCTGGCTAAGGCTTAAGGCATGGGCACAAGTGCTGGCTAAGGCATAAGGCATGGGCACAAGTGCTGGCTAGGCATAAGGCATGGGCACAAGTGTTGGCTAGGCATAAGGCATAGGCACAAGTGCTGGCTAGCCATAAGGCATGGGCACAAGTGCTGGCTAAGGCTTAAGGCATGGGCACAAGTGCTGGCTAAGGCTTAAGGCATGGGCACAAGTGCTGGCTAAGGCTTAAGGCATGGGCACAAGTGCTGGCTAAGGCTTAAGGCATGGGCACAAGTGCTGGCTAAGGCTTAAGGCATGGGCACAAGTGCTGGCTAAGGCTTAAGGCATGGGCACAAGTGCTGGCTAAGGCTTAAGGCATGGGCACAAGTGCTGGCTAAGGCTTAAGGCATGGGCACAAGTGCTGGCTAGGCTTAAGGAATGGGCACAAGTGCTGGCTAGGCATAAGGCATGGGCACAAGTGCTGGCTAGGCATAAGGCATGGGCACAAGTGCTGGCTACGAATAAGGCATGGGCACAAGTACTGGCTAGGCATAAGGCATGGGCACAAGTGCTGGCTAGGCATAAGACATGGGCACAAGTGCTGGCTAAGGTTTAAGGCATGGGCACAAGTGCTGGCTAAGGCTTAAGGCATGGGCACAAGTGCTGGCTAAGGCTTAAGGCATGGGCACAAGTGCTGGCTAAGGCATAAGGCATGGGCACAAGTGCTGGCTAGGCATAAGGCATGGGCACAAGTGTTGGCTAGGCATAAGGCATAGGCACAAGTGCTGGCTAGCCATAAGGCATGGGCACAAGTGCTGGCTAAGGCTTAAGGCATGGGCACAAGTGCTGGCTAAGGCTTAAGGCATGGGCACAAGTGCTGGCTAAGGCTTAAGGCATGGGCACAAGTGCTGGCTAAGGCTTAAGGCATGGGCACAAGTGCTGGCTAAGGCTTAAGGCATGGGCACAAGTACTGGCTAGGCTTAAGGCATGGGCACTAGTGCTGGCTATGCTTAAGGCAACGGCACAAGTGCTTGCTATGCTTAAGGCAACGGCACAAGTGCTGGCTAGGCTTAAGGCATGGGCACAAGTGCTGGCTAGGCTTAAGGCATGAGCACAAGTGCTGGCTAGGCATAAGGCATGGGCACAAGTGCTGGCTAGGCATAAGGCATGGGCACAAGTGCTGGCTAAGGCTTAAGGCATGGGCACCAGTGCTGGCTAAGGCTTAAGGCATGGGCACAAGTGCTGGCTAAGGCTTAAGGCATGGGCACAAGTGCTGGCTAAGGCTTAAGTCATGGGCACAAGTACTGGCTAGACTTAAGGCATGGGCAGAAGTGCTGCCTAAGGCTTAAGGCAACGGCACAAGTGCTGGTTAGGCTTAAGGCAACGGCACAAGTGATGGCTAGGCTTAAGGCATGGGCACAAGAGATGGCTAGGCTTAAGGCATGGGTACAAGTGCTGGCTAGGCATAAGGCATGGGCACAAGTGCTGGCTAGGCTTAAGGCATGGGCACAAGTGCTGGCTAAGGCTTAAGGCATGGGCACAAGTGCTGGCTAAGGCTTAAGGCATGGGCACAAGTGCTGGCTAAGGCTTAAGGCCTTGGCACAAGTGCTGGCTAGCCTTAAGGCCTGGGCACAAGTGCTGGCTAGGCTTAAGGCATGGGCACAAGTGCTGGCTAGGCATAAGGCAAGGGCACAAGTGCTGGCTAAGGCTTAAGGCATGGGCACAAGTGCTGGCTATGGTTAAGGCAACGGCACAAGTGCTGGCTATGCTTAAGGCAACGGCACAAGTGCTGGCTAGGCTTAAGGCATGGGCACAAGTGCTGGCTAAGGCTTAAGGCATGGGCACAAGTGCTGGCTAAGGCTTAAGGCATGGGCACAAGTGCTGGCTAAGGCTTAATGCATGGGCACAAGTGCTGGCTAAGGCTTAAGGTATGGGCACAAGTGCTGGTTAAGGTTTAAGGCATGGGCACAAGTGCTGGCTAAGGTTTAAGGCATGGGCACAAGTGCTGGCTAAGGCTTAAGGCATGGGCACAAGTGCTGGCTAAGGCTTAAGGCATGGGCACAAGTACTGGCTAGGCTTAAGGCATGGGCAGAAGTGCTGCCTAAGGCTTAAGGCAACGGCACAAGTGCTGGTTAGGCTTAAGGCAACGGCACAAGTGATGGCTAGGCTTAAGGCATGGGCACAAGAGATGGCTAGGCTTAAGGCATGGGTACAAGTGCTGGCTAGGCATAAGGCATGGGCACAAGTGCTGGCTAAGGCTTAAGGCATGGGCACAAGTGCTGGCTAAGGCTTAAGGCATGGGCACAAGTGCTGGCTAGGCATAAGGCATGGGCACAAGTGCTGGCTAGGCATAAGGCATAGGCACAAGTGCTGGCTAGCCATAAGGCATGGGCACAAGTGCTGGCTAAGGCTTAAGGCATGGGCACAAGTGCTGGCTAAGGCTTAAGGCATGGGCACAAGTGCTGGCTAAGGCTTAAGGCATGGGCACAAGTACTGGCTAGGCTTAAGGCATGGGCACTAGTGCTGGCTATGCTTAAGGCAACGGCACAAGTGCTTGCTATGCTTAAGGCAACGGCACAAGTGCTGGCTAGGCTTAAGGCATGGGCACAAGTGCTGGCTAGGCTTAAGGCATGAGCACAAGTGCTGGCTAGGCATAAGGCATGGGCACAAGTGCTGGCTAGGCATAAGGCATGGGCACAAGTGCTGGCTAAGGCTTAAGGCATGGGCACCAGTGCTGGCTAAGGCTTAAGGCATGGGCACAAGTGCTGGCTAAGGCTTAAGGCATGGGCACAAGTGCTGGCTAAGGCTTAAGTCATGGGCACAAGTACTGGCTAGACTTAAGGCATGGGCAGAAGTGCTGCCTAAGGCTTAAGGCAACGGCACAAGTGCTGGTTAGGCTTAAGGCAACGGCACAAGTGATGGCTAGGCTTAAGGCATGGGCACAAGAGATGGCTAGGCTTAAGGCATGGGTACAAGTGCTGGCTAGGCATAAGGCATGGGCACAAGTGCTGGCTAGGCTTAAGGCATGGGCACAAGTGCTGGCTAAGGCTTAAGGCATGGGCACAAGTGCTGGCTAAGGCTTAAGGCATGGGCACAAGTGCTGGCTAAGGCTTAAGGCCTTGGCACAAGTGCTGGCTAGCCTTAAGGCCTGGGCACAAGTGCTGGCTAGGCTTAAGGCATGGGCACAAGTGCTGGCTAGGCATAAGGCAAGGGCACAAGTGCTGGCTAAGGCTTAAGGCATGGGCACAAGTGCTGGCTATGGTTAAGGCAACGGCACAAGTGCTGGCTATGCTTAAGGCAACGGCACAAGTGCTGGCTAGGCTTAAGGCATGGGCACAAGTGCTGGCTAAGGCTTAAGGCATGGGCACAAGTGCTGGCTAAGGCTTAAGGCATGGGCACAAGTGCTGGCTAAGGCTTAATGCATGGGCACAAGTGCTGGCTAAGGCTTAAGGTATGGGCACAAGTGCTGGTTAAGGTTTAAGGCATGGGCACAAGTGCTGGCTAAGGTTTAAGGCATGGGCACAAGTGCTGGCTAAGGCTTAAGGCATGGGCACAAGTGCTGGCTAAGGCTTAAGGCATGGGCACAAGTACTGGCTAGGCTTAAGGCATGGGCAGAAGTGCTGCCTAAGGCTTAAGGCAACGGCACAAGTGCTGGTTAGGCTTAAGGCAACGGCACAAGTGATGGCTAGGCTTAAGGCATGGGCACAAGAGATGGCTAGGCTTAAGGCATGGGTACAAGTGCTGGCTAGGCATAAGGCATGGGCACAAGTGCTGGCTAAGGCTTAAGGCATGGGCACAAGTGCTGGCTAAGGCTTAAGGCATGGGCACAAGTGCTGGCTAAGGCTTAAGGCTTGGGCACAAGTGCTGGCTAGGCTTAAGGCCTGGGCACAAGTGCTGGCTAGGCTTAAGGCATGGGCACAAGTGCTGGCTAGGCATAAGGCAAGGGCACAAGTGCTGGCTAGGCATAAGGCATGGGCACAAGTGATGGCTAAGGCTTAAGGCATGGGCACAAGTGCTGGCTATGCTTAAGGCAACGGCACAAGTGCTGGCTATGCTTAAGGCAACGGCACAAGTGCTGGCTAGGCTTAAGGCATGGGCACAAGTGCTGGCTAAGGTTTAAGGCATGGGCACAAGTGCTGGCTAAGGCTGAAGGCATGGGCACAAGTGCTGGCTAAGGCTTAAGGCATGGGCATAAATGCTGGCTAAGGCTTAAGGCATGGGCACAAGTGCTGGCTAGGCTTAAGGCATGGGCACAAGTGCTGGCTAGGCTTAAGGCATACGGCTAACTCTTTGCATAAAGGGTTAGGCACCCATAGGGGTGAAGAGCTAGCTTTCACCCCTCTACTCTGTACTTGGACATTTAGGACTAGATCTTTGTTGTACAGTGCGGAGCCTCTCCATAACCCCATGCTCCAAGCGACCAGGCACTTCTTGTCTGTCCTCCGTAAATGGTTAATGCCTTCTTCCCCAATTACAGTCATGCATGCGCATTCAGACGGGACAAGAGCGAAGAGCGTAAAGCCTGCCCTGTGTGCATAACCATCATGTAACTAAAGACAGAAAAACAAACATGCAAGGGGCTCAAAAGTGCTGGCTAAGGCTTAAGGCATGGGCAAAAGTGCTGGCTAAGGCTTAAGGCATGGGCACAAGTGCTGGCTAAGGCTTAAGGCATGGGCACAAGTGCTGGCTAAGGCTTAAGGCATGGGCACAAGTGCTGGCTAAGGCTTAAGGCATGGGCACAAGTGCTGGCTAAGGCTTAAGGCATGGGCACAAGTGCTGGCTAGGCTTAAGGCATGGGCACAAGTGCTGGCTAGGCTTAAGGCAATGGCACAAGTGCTGGCTATGCTTAAGGCAACGGCACAAGTGCTGGCTAGGCTTAAGGCATGGGCACAAGTGCTGGCAAAGGCTTAAGACATGGGCACAAGTGCTGGCTAAGGCTTAAGGCATGGGCACAAGTGCTGGCTAAGGCTTAAGGCATGGGCACAAGTACTGTCTAGGCTTAAGGCATGGGCATAAGTGCTGGCTATGCTTAAGGCAACGGCACAAGTGCTGGCTATGCTTAAGGCAACGGCACAAGTGCTGGCTAGGCTTAAGGCATGGGCACAAGTGCTGGCTAAGGCTTAAGGCATGGACACAAGTGCTGGCTAGGCTTAAGGCCTGGGCACAAGTGCTGGCTAGGCTTAAGGCATGGGCACAAGTGCTGGCTAGGCATAAGGCAAGGGCACAAGTGCTGGCTAAGGCATAAGGCATGGGCACAAGTGCTGGCTATGCTTAAGGCAAAGGCACAAGTGCTGGCTATGCTTAAGGCAACGGCACAAGTGCTGGCTAGGCTTAAGGCATGGGCACAAGTGCTGGCTAAGGCTTAAGGCATGGGCACAAGTGCTGGCTAAGGCTTAAGGCATGGGCACAAGTGCTGGCTAAGGCTTAAGGCATGGGCACAAGTGCTGGCTAAGGCTTAAGGTATGGGCACAAGTGCTGGCTAAGGTTTAAGGCATGGGCACAAGTGCTGGCTAAGGTTTAAGGCATGGGCACAAGTGCTGGCTAAGGCTGAAGGCATGGGCACAAGTGCTGGCTAAGGCTTAAGGCATGGGCATAAGTGCTGGCTAAGGCTTAAGGCATGGGCACAAGTGCTGGCTAGGCTTAAGGCATGGGCACAAGTGCTGGCTAGGCTTAAGGCATACGGCTAACTCTTTGCACTCTTTGCATAAAGGGTTAGGCACCCATAGGGGTGAAGAGCTAGCTTTCACCCCTCTACTCTGTACTTGGACATTTAGGACTAGATCCTTTGTTGTACAGTGCGGAGCCTCTCCATAACCCCATGCTCCAAGCGACCAGGCACTTCTTGTCTGTCCTCCGTAAATGGGTAATGCCTTCTTCCCCAATTACAGTCGTGCATGCGCATTCAGACGGGACAAGAGCGAAGAGCGTAAAGCCTGCCCTGTGTGCATAACCATCATGTAACTAAAGACAGAAAAACAAACATGCAAGGGGCTCAAAAATGCTGGCTAAGGCTTAAGGCATGGGCAAAAGTGCTGGCTAAGGCTTAAGGCATGGGCACAAGTGCTGGCTAAGGCTTAAGGCATGGGCACAAGTGCTGGCTAAGGCTTAAGGCATGGGCACAAGTGCTGGCTAAGGCTTAAGGCATGGGCACAAGTGCTGGCTAAGGCTTAAGGCATGGGCACAAGTGCTGGCTAGGCTTAAGGCATACGGCTAACTCTTTGCACTCTTTGCATAAAGGGTTAGGCACCCATAGGGGTGAAGAGCTAGCTTTCACCCCTCTACTCTGTACTTGGACATTTAGGACTAGATCCTTTGTTGTACAGTGCGGAGCCTCTCCATAACCCCATGCTCCAAGCGACCAGGCACTTCTTGTCTGTCCTCCGTAAATGGGTAATGCCTTCTTCCCCAATTACAGTCGTGCATGCGCATTCAGACGGGACAAGAGCGAAGAGCGTAAAGCCTGCCCTGTGTGCATAACCATCATGTAACTAAAGACAGAAAAACAAACATGCAAGGGGCTCAAAAGTGCTGGCTAAGGCTTAAGGCATGGGCAAAAGTGCTGGCTAAGGCTTAAGGCATGGGCACAAGTGCTGGCTAAGGCTTAAGGCATGGGCACAAGTGCTGGCTAAGGCTTAAGGCATGGGCACAAGTGCTGGCTAAGGCTTAAGGCATGGGCACAAGTGCTGGCTAAGGCTTAAGGCATGGGCACAAGTGCTGGCTAAGGCTTAAGGCATGGGCACAAGTGCTGGCTAGGCTTAAGGAATGGGCACAAGTGCTGGCTAGGCATAAGGCATGGGCACAAGTGCTGGCTAGGCATAAGGCATGGGCACAAGTGCTGGCTAAGGCTTAAGGCATGGGCACAAGTGCTGGCTAAGGCTTAAGGCATGGGCACAAGTGCTGGCTAAGGCTTAAGGCATGGGCACAAGTGCTGGCTATGCTTAAGGCAACGGCACAAGTGCTGGCTAGGCTTAAGGCATGGGCACAAGTGCTGGCTAAGGCTTAAGGCATGGGCACAAGTGCTGGCTAAGGCTTAAGGCATGGGCACAAGTGCTGGCTAAGGCTTAAGGCATGGGCACAAGTGCTGGCTAAGGCTTAAGGCATGGGCACAAGTGCTGGCTAAGGCTTAAGGCATGGGCACAAGTGCTGGCTAAGGCTTAAGGCATGGGCACAAGTGCTGGCTAAGGCTTAAGGCATGGGCACAAGTGCTGGCTAAGGCTTAAGGCCTGGGCACAAGTGCTGGCTAGGCTTAAGGCCTGGGCACAAGTGCTGGCTAGGCTTAAGGCATGGGCACAAGTGCTGGCTAGGCATAAGGCAAGGGCACAAGTGCTGGCTAAGGCTTAAGGCATGGGCACAAGTGCTGGCTAGGCATAAGGCATGGGCACAAGTGCTGGCTAGGCATAAGGCATGGGCACAAGTGCTGGCTAGACATAAGGCATGGGCACAAGTGATGGCTAGGCATAAGGCATGGGCACAAGTGCTGGCTAGGCATAAGACATGGGCACAAGTGCTGGCTAAGGTTTAAGGCATGGGCACAAGTGCTGGCTAAGGCTTAAGGCATGGGCACAAGTGCTGGCTAAGGCTTAAGGCATGGGCACAAGTGCTGGCTAAGGCTTAAGGCATGGGCACAAGTGCTGGCTAAGGCTTAAGGCATGGGCACAAGTGCTGGCTAAGGCTTAAGGCATGGGCACAAGTGCTGGCTAGGCATAAGGCATGGGCACAAGTGCTGGCTAGGCATAAGGCATGGGCACAAGTGCTGTCTAGGCATAAGGCATGGGCACAAGAGCTGGCTAAGGCTTAAGGCATGGGCACAAGTGCTGGCTAAGGCTTAAGGCATGGGCACAAGTGCTGGCTAAGGCTTAAGGCATGGGCACAAGTGCTGGCTAAGGCTTAAGGCATGGGCACAAGTACTGGCTAGGCTTAAGGCATGGGCACAAGTGCTGGCTATGCTTAAGGCAACGGCACAAGTGCTGGCTATGCTTAAGGCAACGGCACAAGTGCTGGCTAGGCATAAGGCATGGGCACAAGTGCTGGCTAGGCTTAAGGCATGGGCACAAATGCTGGCTATGCTTAAGGCAACGGCACAAGTGCTGGCTATGCTTAAGGCAACGGCACAAGTGCTGGCTAGGCTTAAGGCATGGGCACAAGTGCTGGCAAAGGCTTAAGACATGGGCACAAGTGCTGGCTAAGGCTTAAGGCATGGGCACAAGTGCTGGCTAAGGCTTAAGGCATGGGCACAAGTACTGTCTAGGCTTAAGGCATGGGCATAAGTGCTGGCTATGCTTAAGGCAACGGCACAAGTGCTGGCTATGCTTAAGGCAACGGCACAAGTGCTGGCTAGGCTTAAGGCATGGGCACAAGTGCTGGCTAAGGCTTAAGGCATGGGCACAAGTGCTGGCTAGGCTTAAGGCCTGGGCACAAGTGCTGGCTAGGCTTAAGGCATGGGCACAAGTGCTGGCTAGGCATAAGGCAAGGGCACAAGTGCTGGCTAAGGCATAAGGCATGGGCACAAGTGCTGGCTATGCTTAAGGCAAAGGCACAAGTGCTGGCTATGCTTAAGGCAACGGCACAAGTGCTGGCTAGGCTTAAGGCATGGGCACAAGTGCTGGCTAAGGCTTAAGGCATGGGCACAAGTGCTGGCTAAGGCTTAAGGCATGGGCACAAGTGCTGGCTAAGGCTTAAGGTATGGGCACAAGTGCTGGCTAAGGTTTAAGGCATGGGCACAAGTGCTGGCTAAGGTTTAAGGCATGGGCACAAGTGCTGGCTAAGGCTGAAGGCATGGGCACAAGTGCTGGCTAGGCTTAAGGCATGGGCACAAGTGCTGGCTAGGCTTAAGGCATACGGCTAACTCTTTGCACTCTTTGCATAAAGGGTTAGGCACCCATAGGGGTGAAGAGCTAGCTTTCACCCCTCTACTCTGTACTTGGACATTTAGGACTAGATCCTTTGTTGTACAGTGCGGAGCCTCTCCATAACCCCATGCTCCAAGCGACCAGGCACTTCTTGTCTGTCCTCCGTAAATGGGTAATGCCTTCTTCCCCAATTACAGTCGTGCATGCGCATTCAGACGGGACAAGAGCGAAGAGCGTAAAGCCTGCCCTGTGTGCATAACCATCATGTAACTAAAGACAGAAAAACAAACATGCAAGGGGCTCAAAAGTGCTGGCTAAGGCTTAAGGCATGGGCAAAAGTGCTGGCTAAGGCTTAAGGCATGGGCACAAGTGCTGGCTAAGGCTTAAGGCATGGGCACAAGTGCTGGCTAAGGCTTAAGGCATGGGCACAAGTGCTGGCTAAGGCTTAAGGCATGGGCACAAGTGCTGGCTAAGGCTTAAGGCATGGGCACAAGTGCTGGCTAGGCTTAAGGCATACGGCTAACTCTTTGCACTCTTTGCATAAAGGGTTAGGCACCCATAGGGGTGAAGAGCTAGCTTTCACCCCTCTACTCTGTACTTGGACATTTAGGACTAGATCCTTTGTTGTACAGTGCGGAGCCTCTCCATAACCCCATGCTCCAAGCGACCAGGCACTTCTTGTCTGTCCTCCGTAAATGGGTAATGCCTTCTTCCCCAATTACAGTCGTGCATGCGCATTCAGACGGGACAAGAGCGAAGAGCGTAAAGCCTGCCCTGTGTGCATAACCATCATGTAACTAAAGACAGAAAAACAAACATGCAAGGGGCTCAAAAGTGCTGGCTAAGGCTTAAGGCATGGGCAAAAGTGCTGGCTAAGGCTTAAGGCATGGGCACAAGTGCTGGCTAAGGCTTAAGGCATGGGCACAAGTGCTGGCTAAGGCTTAAGGCATGGGCACAAGTGCTGGCTAAGGCTTAAGGCATGGGCACAAGTGCTGGCTAAGGCTTAAGGCATGGGCACAAGTGCTGGCTAAGGCTTAAGGCATGGGCACAAGTGCTGGCTAGGCTTAAGGAATGGGCACAAGTGCTAACTAGGCATAAGGCATGGGCACAAGTGCTGGCTAGGCATAAGGCATGGGCACAAGTGCTGGCTAAGGCTTAAGGCATGGGCACAAGTGCTGGCTAAGGCTTAAGGCATGGGCACAAGTGCTGGCTAAGGCTTAAGGCATGGGCACAAGTGCTGGCTATGCTTAAGGCAACGGCACAAGTGCTGGCTAGGCTTAAGGCATGGGCACAAGTGCTGGCTAAGGCTTAAGGCATGGGCACAAGTGCTGGCTAAGGCTTAAGGCATGGGCACAAGTGCTGGCTAAGGCTTAAGGCATGGGCACAAGTGCTGGCTAAGGCTTAAGGCATGGGCACAAGTGCTGGCTAAGGCTTAAGGCATGGGCACAAGTGCTGGCTAAGGCTTAAGGCATGGGCACAAGTGCTGGCTAAGGCTTAAGGCATGGGCACAAGTGCTGGCTAAGGCTTAAGGCCTGGGCACAAGTGCTGGCTAGGCTTAAGGCCTGGGCACAAGTGCTGGCTAGGCTTAAGGCATGGGCACAAGTGCTGGCTAGGCATAAGGCAAGGGCACAAGTGCTGGCTAAGGCTTAAGGCATGGGCACAAGTGCTGGCTATGCTTAAGGCAATGGCACAATTGCTGGCTATGCTTAAGGCAACGGCACAAGTGCTGGCTGAGGCTTAAGGCATGGGCACAAGTGCTGGCTAAGGCTTAAGGCATGGGCACAAGTGCTGGCTAGGCATAAGGCATGGGCACAAGTGCTGGCTAGGCATAAGGCATAGGCACAAGTGCTGGCTAGCCATAAGGCATGGGCACAAGTGCTGGCTAAGGCTTAAGGCATGGGCACAAGTGCTGGCTAAGGCTTAAGGCATGGGCACAAGTGCTGGCTAAGGCTTAAGGCATGGGCACAAGTGCTGGCTAAGGCTTAAGGCATGGGCACAAGTGCTGGCTAAGGCTCAAGGCATGGGCACAAGTACTGGCTAGGCTTAAGGCATGGGCACTAGTGCTGGCTATGCTTAAGGCAACGGCACAAGTGCTTGCTATGCTTAAGGCAACGGCACAAGTGCTGGCTAGGCTTAAGGCATGGGCACAAGTGCTGGCTAGGCTTAAGGCATGAGCACAAGTGCTGGCTAGGCATAAGGCATGGGCACAAGTGCTGGCTAGGCATAAGGCATGGGCACAAGTGCTGGCTAAGGCTTAAGGCATGGGCACCAGTGCTGGCTAAGGCTTAAGGCATGGGCACAAGTGCTGGCTAAGGCTTAAGGCATGGGCACAAGTGCTGGCTAAGGCTTAAGTCATGGGCACAAGTACTGGCTAGACTTAAGGCATGGGCAGAAGTGCTGCCTAAGGATTAAGGCAACGGCACAAGTGCTGGTTAGGCTTAAGGCAACGGCACAAGTGATGGCTAGGCTTAAGGCATGGGCACAAGAGATGGCTAGGCTTAAGGCATGGGTACAAGTGCTGGCTAGGCATAAAGCATGGGCACAAGTGCTGGCTAGGCTTAAGGCATGGGCACAAGTGCTGGCTAAGGCTTAAGGCATGGGCACAAGTGCTGGCTAAGGCTTAAGGCATGGGCACAAGTGCTGGCTAAGGCTTAAGGCCTTGGCACAAGTGCTGGCTAGCCTTAAGGCCTGGGCACAAGTGCTGGCTAGGCTTAAGGCATGGGCACAAGTGCTGGCTAGGCATAAGGCAAGGGCACAAGTGCTGGCTAAGGCTTAAGGCATGGGCACAAGTGCTGGCTATGGTTAAGGCAACGGCACAAGTGCTGGCTATGCTTAAGGCAACGGCACAAGTGCTGGCTAGGCTTAAGGCATGGGCACAAGTGCTGGCTAAGGCTTAAGGCATGGGCACAAGTGCTGGCTAAGGCTTAAGGCATGGGCACAAGTGCTGGCTAAGGCTTAATGCATGGGCACAAGTGCTGGCTAAGGCTTAAGGTATGGGCACAAGTGCTGGTTAAGGTTTAAGGCATGGGCACAAGTGCTGGCTAAGGTTTAAGGCATGGGCACAAGTGCTGGCTAAGGCTTAAGGCATGGGCACAAGTGCTGGCTAAGGCTTAAGGCATGGGCACAAGTACTGGCTAGGCTTAAGGCATGGGCAGAAGTGCTGCCTAAGGCTTAAGGCAACGGCACAAGTGCTGGTTAGGCTTAAGGCAACGGCACAAGTGATGGCTAGGCTTAAGGCATGGGCACAAGAGATGGCTAGGCTTAAGGCATGGGTACAAGTGCTGGCTAGGCATAAGGCATGGGCACAAGTGCTGGCTAAGGCTTAAGGCATGGGCACAAGTGCTGGCTAAGGCTTAAGGCATGGGCACAAGTGCTGGCTAAGGCTTAAGGCTTGGGCACAAGTGCTGGCTAGGCTTAAGGCCTGGGCACAAGTGCTGGCTAGGCTTAAGGCATGGGCACAAGTGCTGGCTAGGCATAAGGCAAGGGCACAAGTGCTGGCTAGGCATAAGGCATGGGCACAAGTGATGGCTAAGGCTTAAGGCATGGGCACAAGTGCTGGCTATGCTTAAGGCAACGGCACAAGTGCTGGCTATGCTTAAGGCAACGGCACAAGTGCTGGCTAGGCTTAAGGCATGGGCACAAGTGCTGGCTAAGGTTTAAGGCATGGGCACAAGTGCTGGCTAAGGCTGAAGGCATGGGCACAAGTGCTGGCTAAGGCTTAAGGCATGGGCATAAATGCTGGCTAAGGCTTAAGGCATGGGCACAAGTGCTGGCTAGGCTTAAGGCATGGGCACAAGTGCTGGCTAGGCTTAAGGCATACGGCTAACTCTTTGCATAAAGGGTTAGGCACCCATAGGGGTGAAGAGCTAGCTTTCACCCCTCTACTCTGTACTTGGACATTTAGGACTAGATCTTTGTTGTACAGTGCGGAGCCTCTCCATAACCCCATGCTCCAAGCGACCAGGCACTTCTTGTCTGTCCTCCGTAAATGGTTAATGCCTTCTTCCCCAATTACAGTCATGCATGCGCATTCAGACGGGACAAGAGCGAAGAGCGTAAAGCCTGCCCTGTGTGCATAACCATCATGTAACTAAAGACAGAAAAACAAACATGCAAGGGGCTCAAAAGTGCTGGCTAAGGCTTAAGGCATGGGCAAAAGTGCTGGCTAAGGCTTAAGGCATGGGCACAAGTGCTGGCTAAGGCTTAAGGCATGGGCACAAGTGCTGGCTAAGGCTTAAGGCATGGGCACAAGTGCTGGCTAAGGCTTAAGGCATGGGCACAAGTGCTGGCTAAGGCTTAAGGCATGGGCACAAGTGCTGGCTAGGCTTAAGGCATGGGCACAAGTGCTGGCTAGGCTTAAGGCAATGGCACAAGTGCTGGCTATGCTTAAGGCAACGGCACAAGTGCTGGCTAGGCTTAAGGCATGGGCACAAGTGCTGGCAAAGGCTTAAGACATGGGCACAAGTGCTGGCTAAGGCTTAAGGCATGGGCACAAGTGCTGGCTAAGGCTTAAGGCATGGGCACAAGTACTGTCTAGGCTTAAGGCATGGGCATAAGTGCTGGCTATGCTTAAGGCAACGGCACAAGTGCTGGCTATGCTTAAGGCAACGGCACAAGTGCTGGCTAGGCTTAAGGCATGGGCACAAGTGCTGGCTAAGGCTTAAGACATGGACACAAGTGCTGGCTAGGCTTAAGGCCTGGGCACAAGTGCTGGCTAGGCTTAAGGCATGGGCACAAGTGCTGGCTAGGCATAAGGCAAGGGCACAAGTGCTGGCTAAGGCATAAGGCATGGGCACAAGTGCTGGCTATGCTTAAGGCAAAGGCACAAGTGCTGGCTATGCTTAAGGCAACGGCACAAGTGCTGGCTAGGCTTAAGGCATGGGCACAAGTGCTGGCTAAGGCTTAAGGCATGGGCACAAGTGCTGGCTAAGGCTTAAGGCATGGGCACAAGTGCTGGCTAAGGCTTAAGGCATGGGCACAAGTGCTGGCTAAGGCTTAAGGTATGGGCACAAGTGCTGGCTAAGGTTTAAGGCATGGGCACAAGTGCTGGCTAAGGTTTAAGGCATGGGCACAAGTGCTGGCTAAGGCTGAAGGCATGGGCACAAGTGCTGGCTAAGGCTTAAGGCATGGGCATAAGTGCTGGCTAAGGCTTAAGGCATGGGCACAAGTGCTGGCTAGGCTTAAGGCATGGGCACAAGTGCTGGCTAGGCTTAAGGCATACGGCTAACTCTTTGCACTCTTTGCATAAAGGGTTAGGCACCCATAGGGGTGAAGAGCTAGCTTTCAACCCTCTACTCTGTACTTGGACATTTAGGACTAGATCCTTTGTTGTACAGTGCGGAGCCTCTCCATAACCCCATGCTCCAAGCGACCAGGCACTTCTTGTCTGTCCTCCGTAAATGGGTAATGCCTTCTTCCCCAATTACAGTCGTGCATGCGCATTCAGACGGGACAAGAGCGAAGAGCGTAAAGCCTGCCCTGTGTGCATAACCATCATGTAACTAAAGACAGAAAAACAAACATGCAAGGGGCTCAAAAATGCTGGCTAAGGCTTAAGGCATGGGCAAAAGTGCTGGCTAAGGCTTAAGGCATGGGCACAAGTGCTGGCTAAGGCTTAAGGCATGGGCACAAGTGCTGGCTAAGGCTTAAGGCATGGGCACAAGTGCTGGCTAAGGCTTAAGGCATGGGCACAAGTGCTGGCTAAGGCTTAAGGCATGGGCACAAGTGCTGGCTAGGCTTAAGGCATACGGCTAACTCTTTGCACTCTTTGCATAAAGGGTTAGGCACCCATAGGGGTGAAGAGCTAGCTTTCACCCCTCTACTCTGTACTTGGACATTTAGGACTAGATCCTTTGTTGTACAGTGCGGAGCCTCTCCATAACCCCATGCTCCAAGCGACCAGGCACTTCTTGTCTGTCCTCCGTAAATGGGTAATGCCTTCTTCCCCAATTACAGTCGTGCATGCGCATTCAGACGGGACAAGAGCGAAGAGCGTAAAGCCTGCCCTGTGTGCATAACCATCATGTAACTAAAGACAGAAAAACAAACATGCAAGGGGCTCAAAAGTGCTGGCTAAGGCTTAAGGCATGGGCAAAAGTGCTGGCTAAGGCTTAAGGCATGGGCACAAGTGCTGGCTAAGGCTTAAGGCATGGGCACAAGTGCTGGCTAAGGCTTAAGGCATGGGCACAAGTGCTGGCTAAGGCTTAAGGCATGGGCACAAGTGCTGGCTAAGGCTTAAGGCATGGGCACAAGTGCTGGCTAAGGCTTAAGGCATGGGCACAAGTGCTGGCTAGGCTTAAGGAATGGGCACAAGTGCTGGCTAGGCATAAGGCATGGGCACAAGTGCTGGCTAGGCATAAGGCATGGGCACAAGTGCTGGCTAAGGCTTAAGGCATGGGCACAAGTGCTGGCTAAGGCTTAAGGCATGGGCACAAGTGCTGGCTAAGGCTTAAGGCATGGGCACAAGTGCTGGCTATGCTTAAGGCAACGGCACAAGTGCTGGCTAGGCTTAAGGCATGGGCACAAGTGCTGGCTAAGGCTTAAGGCATGGGCACAAGTGCTGGCTAAGGCTTAAGGCATGGGCACAAGTGCTGGCTAAGGCTTAAGGCATGGGCACAAGTGCTGGCTAAGGCTTAAGGCATGGGCACAAGTGCTGGCTAAGGCTTAAGGCATGGGCACAAGTGCTGGCTAAGGCTTAAGGCATGGGCACAAGTGCTGGCTAAGGCTTAAGGCATGGGCACAAGTGCTGGCTAAGGCTTAAGGCCTGGGCACAAGTGCTGGCTAGGCTTAAGGCCTGGGCACAAGTGCTGGCTAGGCTTAAGGCATGGGCACAAGTGCTGGCTAGGCATAAGGCAAGGGCACAAGTGCTGGCTAAGGCTTAAGGCATGGGCACAAGTGCTGGCTAGGCATAAGGCATGGGCACAAGTGCTGGCTAGGCATAAGGCATGGGCACAAGTGCTGGCTAGACATAAGGCATGGGCACAAGTGATGGCTAGGCATAAGGCATGGGCACAAGTGCTGGCTAGGCATAAGACATGGGCACAAGTGCTGGCTAAGGTTTAAGGCATGGGCACAAGTGCTGGCTAAGGCTTAAGGCATGGGCACAAGTGCTGGCTAAGGCTTAAGGCATGGGCACAAGTGCTGGCTAAGGCTTAAGGCATGGGCACAAGTGCTGGCTATGCTTAAGGCAACGGCACAAGTGCTGGCTAGGCTTAAGGCATGGGCACAAGTGCTGGCTAAGGCTTAAGGCATGGGCACAAGTGCTGGCTAAGGCTTAAGGCATGGGCACAAGTGCTGGCTAAGGCTTAAGGCATGGGCACAAGTGCTGGCTAAGGCTTAAGGCATGGGCACAAGTGCTGGCTAAGGCTTAAGGCATGGGCACAAGTGCTGGCTAAGGCTTAAGGCATGGGCACAAGTGCTGGCTAAGGCTTAAGGCATGGGCACAAGTGCTGGCTAAGGCTTAAGGCCTGGGCACAAGTGCTGGCTAGGCTTAAGGCCTGGGCACAAGTGCTGGCTAGGCTTAAGGCATGGGCACAAGTGCTGGCTAGGCATAAGGCAAGGGCACAAGTGCTGGCTAAGGCTTAAGGCATGGGCACAAGTGCTGGCTATGCTTAAGGCAATGGCACAATTGCTGGCTATGCTTAAGGCAACGGCACAAGTGCTGGCTAAGGCTTAAGGCATGGGCACAAGTGCTGGCTAAGGCTTAAGGCATGGGCACAAGTGCTGGCTAGGCATAAGGCATGGGCACAAGTGCTGGCTAGGCATAAGGCATAGGCACAAGTGCTGGCTAGCCATAAGGCATGGGCACAAGTGCTGGCTAAGGCTTAAGGCATGGGCACAAGTGCTGGCTAAGGCTTAAGGCATGGGCACAAGTGCTGGCTAAGGCTTAAGGCATGGGCACAAGTGCTGGCTAAGGCTTAAGGCATGGGCACAAGTGCTGGCTAAGGCTTAAGGCATGGGCACAAGTACTGGCTAGGCTTAAGGCATGGGCACTAGTGCTGGCTATGCTTAAGGCAACGGCACAAGTGCTTGCTATGCTTAAGGCAACGGCACAAGTGCTGGCTAGGCTTAAGGCATGGGCACAAGTGCTGGCTAGGCTTAAGGCATGAGCACAAGTGCTGGCTAGGCATAAGGCATGGGCACAAGTGCTGGCTAGGCATAAGGCATGGGCACAAGTGCTGGCTAAGGCTTAAGGCATGGGCACCAGTGCTGGCTAAGGCTTAAGGCATGGGCACAAGTGCTGGCTAAGGCTTAAGGCATGGGCACAAGTGCTGGCTAAGGCTTAAGTCATGGGCACAAGTACTGGCTAGACTTAAGGCATGGGCAGAAGTGCTGCCTAAGGATTAAGGCAACGGCACAAGTGCTGGTTAGGCTTAAGGCAACGGCACAAGTGATGGCTAGGCTTAAGGCATGGGCACAAGAGATGGCTAGGCTTAAGGCATGGGTACAAGTGCTGGCTAGGCATAAGGCATGGGCACAAGTGCTGGCTAGGCTTAAGGCATGGGCACAAGTGCTGGCTAAGGCTTAAGGCATGGGCACAAGTGCTGGCTAAGGCTTAAGGCATGGGCACAAGTGCTGGCTAAGGCTTAAGGCCTTGGCACAAGTGCTGGCTAGCCTTAAGGCCTGGGCACAAGTGCTGGCTAGGCTTAAGGCATGGGCACAAGTGCTGGCTAGGCATAAGGCAAGGGCACAAGTGCTGGCTAAGGCTTAAGGCATGGGCACAAGTGCTGGCTATGGTTAAGGCAACGGCACAAGTGCTGGCTATGCTTAAGGCAACGGCACAAGTGCTGGCTAGGCTTAAGGCATGGGCACAAGTGCTGGCTAAGGCTTAAGGCATGGGCACAAGTGCTGGCTAAGGCTTAAGGCATGGGCACAAGTGCTGGCTAAGGCTTAATGCATGGGCACAAGTGCTGGCTAAGGCTTAAGGTATGGGCACAAGTGCTGGTTAAGGTTTAAGGCATGGGCACAAGTGCTGGCTAAGGTTTAAGGCATGGGCACAAGTGCTGGCTAAGGCTTAAGGCATGGGCACAAGTGCTGGCTAAGGCTTAAGGCATGGGCACAAGTACTGGCTAGGCTTAAGGCATGGGCAGAAGTGCTGCCTAAGGCTTAAGGCAACGGCACAAGTGCTGGTTAGGCTTAAGGCAACGGCACAAGTGATGGCTAGGCTTAAGGCATGGGCACAAGAGATGGCTAGGCTTAAGGCATGGGTACAAGTGCTGGCTAGGCATAAGGCATGGGCACAAGTGCTGGCTAAGGCTTAAGGCATGGGCACAAGTGCTGGCTAAGGCTTAAGGCATGGGCACAAGTGCTGGCTAAGGCTTAAGGCTTGGGCACAAGTGCTGGCTAGGCTTAAGGCCTGGGCACAAGTGCTGGCTAGGCTTAAGGCATGGGCACAAGTGCTGGCTAGGCATAAGGCAAGGGCACAAGTGCTGGCTAGGCATAAGGCATGGGCACAAGTGATGGCTAAGGCTTAAGGCATGGGCACAAGTGCTGGCTATGCTTAAGGCAACGGCACAAGTGCTGGCTATGCTTAAGGCAACGGCACAAGTGCTGGCTAGGCTTAAGGCATGGGCACAAGTGCTGGCTAAGGTTTAAGGCATGGGCACAAGTGCTGGCTAAGGCTGAAGGCATGGGCACAAGTGCTGGCTAAGGCTTAAGGCATGGGCATAAATGCTGGCTAAGGCTTAAGGCATGGGCACAAGTGCTGGCTAGGCTTAAGGCATGGGCACAAGTGCTGGCTAGGCTTAAGGCATACGGCTAACTCTTTGCATAAAGGGTTAGGCACCCATAGGGGTGAAGAGCTAGCTTTCACCCCTCTACTCTGTACTTGGACATTTAGGACTAGATCTTTGTTGTACAGTGCGGAGCCTCTCCATAACCCCATGCTCCAAGCGACCAGGCACTTCTTGTCTGTCCTCCGTAAATGGTTAATGCCTTCTTCCCCAATTACAGTCATGCATGCGCATTCAGACGGGACAAGAGCGAAGAGCGTAAAGCCTGCCCTGTGTGCATAACCATCATGTAACTAAAGACAGAAAAACAAACATGCAAGGGGCTCAAAAGTGCTGGCTAAGGCTTAAGGCATGGGCAAAAGTGCTGGCTAAGGCTTAAGGCATGGGCACAAGTGCTGGCTAAGGCTTAAGGCATGGGCACAAGTGCTGGCTAAGGCTTAAGGCATGGGCACAAGTGCTGGCTAAGGCTTAAGGCATGGGCACAAGTGCTGGCTAAGGCTTAAGGCATGGGCACAAGTGCTGGCTAAGGCTTAAGGCATGGGCACAAGTGCTGGCTAGACATAAGGCATGGGCACAAGTGATGGCTAGGCATAAGGCATGGGCACAAGTGCTGGCTAGGCATAAGACATGGGCACAAGTGCTGGCTAAGGTTTAAGGCATGGGCACAAGTGCTGGCTAAGGCTTAAGGCATGGGCACAAGTGCTGGCTAAGGCTTAAGGCATGGGCACAAGTGCTGGCTAAGGCTTAAGGCATGGGCACAAGTGCTGGCTATGCTTAAGGCAACGGCACAAGTGCTGGCTAGGCTTAAGGCATGGGCACAAGTGCTGGCTAAGGCTTAAGGCATGGGCACAAGTGCTGGCTAAGGCTTAAGGCATGGGCACAAGTGCTGGCTAAGGCTTAAGGCATGGGCACAAGTGCTGGCTAAGGCTTAAGGCATGGGCACAAGTGCTGGCTAAGGCTTAAGGCATGGGCACAAGTGCTGGCTAAGGCTTAAGGCATGGGCACAAGTGCTGGCTAAGGCTTAAGGCATGGGCACAAGTGCTGGCTAAGGCTTAAGGCCTGGGCACAAGTGCTGGCTAGGCTTAAGGCCTGGGCACAAGTGCTGGCTAGGCTTAAGGCATGGGCACAAGTGCTGGCTAGGCATAAGGCAAGGGCACAAGTGCTGGCTAAGGCTTAAGGCATGGGCACAAGTGCTGGCTATGCTTAAGGCAATGGCACAATTGCTGGCTATGCTTAAGGCAACGGCACAAGTGCTGGCTAAGGCTTAAGGCATGGGCACAAGTGCTGGCTAAGGCTTAAGGCATGGGCACAAGTGCTGGCTAGGCATAAGGCATGGGCACAAGTGCTGGCTAGGCATAAGGCATAGGCACAAGTGCTGGCTAGCCATAAGGCATGGGCACAAGTGCTGGCTAAGGCTTAAGGCATGGGCACAAGTGCTGGCTAAGGCTTAAGGCATGGGCACAAGTGCTGGCTAAGGCTTAAGGCATGGGCACAAGTGCTGGCTAAGGCTTAAGGCATGGGCACAAGTGCTGGCTAAGGCTTAAGGCATGGGCACAAGTACTGGCTAGGCTTAAGGCATGGGCACTAGTGCTGGCTATGCTTAAGGCAACGGCACAAGTGCTTGCTATGCTTAAGGCAACGGCACAAGTGCTGGCTAGGCTTAAGGCATGGGCACAAGTGCTGGCTAGGCTTAAGGCATGAGCACAAGTGCTGGCTAGGCATAAGGCATGGGCACAAGTGCTGGCTAGGCATAAGGCATGGGCACAAGTGCTGGCTAAGGCTTAAGGCATGGGCACCAGTGCTGGCTAAGGCTTAAGGCATGGGCACAAGTGCTGGCTAAGGCTTAAGGCATGGGCACAAGTGCTGGCTAAGGCTTAAGTCATGGGCACAAGTACTGGCTAGACTTAAGGCATGGGCAGAAGTGCTGCCTAAGGATTAAGGCAACGGCACAAGTGCTGGTTAGGCTTAAGGCAACGGCACAAGTGATGGCTAGGCTTAAGGCATGGGCACAAGAGATGGCTAGGCTTAAGGCATGGGTACAAGTGCTGGCTAGGCATAAGGCATGGGCACAAGTGCTGGCTAGGCTTAAGGCATGGGCACAAGTGCTGGCTAAGGCTTAAGGCATGGGCACAAGTGCTGGCTAAGGCTTAAGGCATGGGCACAAGTGCTGGCTAAGGCTTAAGGCCTTGGCACAAGTGCTGGCTAGCCTTAAGGCCTGGGCACAAGTGCTGGCTAGGCTTAAGGCATGGGCACAAGTGCTGGCTAGGCATAAGGCAAGGGCACAAGTGCTGGCTAAGGCTTAAGGCATGGGCACAAGTGCTGGCTATGGTTAAGGCAACGGCACAAGTGCTGGCTATGCTTAAGGCAACGGCACAAGTGCTGGCTAGGCTTAAGGCATGGGCACAAGTGCTGGCTAAGGCTTAAGGCATGGGCACAAGTGCTGGCTAAGGCTTAAGGCATGGGCACAAGTGCTGGCTAAGGCTTAATGCATGGGCACAAGTGCTGGCTAAGGCTTAAGGTATGGGCACAAGTGCTGGTTAAGGTTTAAGGCATGGGCACAAGTGCTGGCTAAGGTTTAAGGCATGGGCACAAGTGCTGGCTAAGGCTTAAGGCATGGGCACAAGTGCTGGCTAAGGCTTAAGGCATGGGCACAAGTACTGGCTAGGCTTAAGGCATGGGCAGAAGTGCTGCCTAAGGCTTAAGGCAACGGCACAAGTGCTGGTTAGGCTTAAGGCAACGGCACAAGTGATGGCTAGGCTTAAGGCATGGGCACAAGAGATGGCTAGGCTTAAGGCATGGGTACAAGTGCTGGCTAGGCATAAGGCATGGGCACAAGTGCTGGCTAAGGCTTAAGGCATGGGCACAAGTGCTGGCTAAGGCTTAAGGCATGGGCACAAGTGCTGGCTAAGGCTTAAGGCTTGGGCACAAGTGCTGGCTAGGCTTAAGGCCTGGGCACAAGTGCTGGCTAGGCTTAAGGCATGGGCACAAGTGCTGGCTAGGCATAAGGCAAGGGCACAAGTGCTGGCTAGGCATAAGGCATGGGCACAAGTGATGGCTAAGGCTTAAGGCATGGGCACAAGTGCTGGCTATGCTTAAGGCAACGGCACAAGTGCTGGCTATGCTTAAGGCAACGGCACAAGTGCTGGCTAGGCTTAAGGCATGGGCACAAGTGCTGGCTAAGGTTTAAGGCATGGGCACAAGTGCTGGCTAAGGCTGAAGGCATGGGCACAAGTGCTGGCTAAGGCTTAAGGCATGGGCATAAATGCTGGCTAAGGCTTAAGGCATGGGCACAAGTGCTGGCTAGGCTTAAGGCATGGGCACAAGTGCTGGCTAGGCTTAAGGCATACGGCTAACTCTTTGCATAAAGGGTTAGGCACCCATAGGGGTGAAGAGCTAGCTTTCACCCCTCTACTCTGTACTTGGACATTTAGGACTAGATCTTTGTTGTACAGTGCGGAGCCTCTCCATAACCCCATGCTCCAAGCGACCAGGCACTTCTTGTCTGTCCTCCGTAAATGGTTAATGCCTTCTTCCCCAATTACAGTCATGCATGCGCATTCAGACGGGACAAGAGCGAAGAGCGTAAAGCCTGCCCTGTGTGCATAACCATCATGTAACTAAAGACAGAAAAACAAACATGCAAGGGGCTCAAAAGTGCTGGCTAAGGCTTAAGGCATGGGCAAAAGTGCTGGCTAAGGCTTAAGGCATGGGCACAAGTGCTGGCTAAGGCTTAAGGCATGGGCACAAGTGCTGGCTAAGGCTTAAGGCATGGGCACAAGTGCTGGCTAAGGCTTAAGGCATGGGCACAAGTGCTGGCTAAGGCTTAAGGCATGGGCACAAGTGCTGGCTAAGGCTTAAGGCATGGGCACAAGTGCTGGCTAAGGCTTAAGGCATGGGCACAAGTGCTGGCTAAGGCTTAAGGCATGGGCACAAGTGCTGGCTAGGCTTAAGGCATACGGCTAACTCTTTGCACTCTTTGCATAAAGGGTTAGGCACCCATAGGGGTGAAGAGCTAGCTTTCACCCCTCTACTCTGTACTTGGACATTTAGGACTAGATCCTTTGTTGTACAGTGCGGAGCCTCTCCATAACCCCATGCTCCAAGCGACCAGGCACTTCTTGTCTGTCCTCCGTAAATGGGTAATGCCTTCTTCCCCAATTACAGTCGTGCATGCGCATTCAGACGGGACAAGAGCGAAGAGCGTAAAGCCTGCCCTGTGTGCATAACCATCATGTAACTAAAGACAGAAAAACAAACATGCAAGGGGCTCAAAAGTGCTGGCTAAGGCTTAAGGCATGGGCAAAAGTGCTGGCTAAGGCTTAAGGCATGGGCACAAGTGCTGGCTAAGGCTTAAGGCATGGGCACAAGTGCTGGCTAGGCATAAGGCATGGGCACAAGTGCTGGCTAGGCATAAGGCATGGGCACAAGTGCTGGCTACGAATAAGGCATGGGCACAAGTACTGGCTAGGCATAAGGCATGGGCACAAGTGCTGGCTAGGCATAAGACATGGGCAAAAGTGCTGGCTAAGGCTTAAGGCATGGGCACAAGTGCTGGCTAAGGCTTAAGGCATGGGCACAAGTGCTGGCTAAGGCTTAAGGCATGGGCACAAGTGCTGGCTAAGGCTTAAGGCATGGGCACAAGTGCTGGCTAAGGCTTAAGGCATGGGCACAAGTGCTGGCTAAGGCTTAAGGCATGGGCACAAGTGCTGGCTAGGCTTAAGGAATGGGCACAAGTGCTGGCTAGGCATAAGGCATGGGCACAAGTGCTGGCTAGGCATAAGGCATGGGCACAAGTGCTGGCTACGAATAAGGCATGGGCACAAGTACTGGCTAGGCATAAGGCATGGGCACAAGTGCTGGCTAGGCATAAGACATGGGCACAAGTGCTGGCTAAGGTTTAAGGCATGGGCACAAGTGCTGGCTAAGGCTTAAGGCATGGGCACAAGTGCTGGCTAAGGCATAAGGCATGGGCACAAGTGCTGGCTAGGCATAAGGCATGGGCACAAGTGTTGGCTAGGCATAAGGCATAGGCACAAGTGCTGGCTAGCCATAAGGCATGGGCACAAGTGCTGGCTAAGGCTTAAGGCATGGGCACAAGTGCTGGCTAAGGCTTAAGGCATGGGCACAAGTGCTGGCTAAGGCTTAAGGCATGGGCACAAGTGCTGGCTAAGGCTTAAGGCATGGGCACAAGTGCTGGCTAAGGCTTAAGGCATGGGCACAAGTACTGGCTAGGCTTAAGGCATGGGCACTAGTGCTGGCTATGCTTAAGGCAACGGCACAAGTGCTTGCTATGCTTAAGGCAACGGCACAAGTGCTGGCTAGGCTTAAGGCATGGGCACAAGTGCTGGCTAGGCTTAAGGCATGAGCACAAGTGCTGGCTAGGCATAAGGCATGGGCACAAGTGCTGGCTAGGCATAAGGCATGGGCACAAGTGCTGGCTAAGGCTTAAGGCATGGGCACCAGTGCTGGCTAAGGTTTAAGGCATGGGCACAAGTGCTGGCTAAGGCTTAAGGCATGGGCACAAGTGCTGGCTAAGGCTTAAGGCATGGGCACAAGTACTGGCTAGGCTTAAGGCATGGGCAGAAGTGCTGCCTAAGGCTTAAGGCAACGGCACAAGTGCTGGTTAGGCTTAAGGCAACGGCACAAGTGATGGCTAGGCTTAAGGCATGGGCACAAGAGATGGCTAGGCTTAAGGCATGGGTACAAGTGCTGGCTAGGCATAAGGCATGGGCACAAGTGCTGGCTAAGGCTTAAGGCATGGGCACAAGTGCTGGCTAAGGCTTAAGGCATGGGCACAAGTGCTGGCTAGGCATAAGGCATGGGCACAAGTGCTGGCTAGGCATAAGGCATAGGCACAAGTGCTGGCTAGCCATAAGGCATGGGCACAAGTGCTGGCTAGGCTTAAGGCATGAGCACAAGTGCTGGCTAGGCATAAGGCATGGGCACAAGTGCTGGCTAGGCATAAGGCATGGGCACAAGTGCTGGCTAAGGCTTAAGGCATGGGCACAAGTGCTGGCTAAGGCTTAAGGCATGGGCACAAGTGCTGGCTAAGGCTTAAGGCATGGGCACAAGTGCTGGCTAGGCATAAGGCATGGGCACAAGTGCTGGCTAGGCATAAGGCATAGGCACAAGTGCTGGCTAGCCATAAGGCATGGGCACAAGTGCTGGCTAGGCTTAAGGCATGAGCACAAGTGCTGGCTAGGCATAAGGCATGGGCACAAGTGCTGGCTAGGCATAAGGCATGGGCACAAGTGCTGGCTAAGGCTTAAGGCATGGGCACCAGTGCTGGCTAAGGCTTAAGGCATGGGCACAAGTGCTGGCTAAGGCTTAAGGCATGGGCACAAGTGCTGGCTAAGGCTTAAGTCATGGGCACAAGTACTGGCTAGACTTAAGGCATGGGCAGAAGTGCTGCCTAAGGCTTAAGGCAACGGCACAAGTGCTGGTTAGGCTTAAGGCAACGGCACAAGTGATGGCTAGGCTTAAGGCATGGGCACAAGAGATGGCTAGGCTTAAGGCATGGGTACAAGTGCTGGCTAGGCATAAGGCATGGGCACAAGTGCTGGCTAGGCTTAAGGCATGGGCACAAGTGCTGGCTAAGGCTTAAGGCATGGGCACAAGTGCTGGCTAAGGCTTAAGGCATGGGCACAAGTGCTGGCTAAGGCTTAAGGCCTTGGCACAAGTGCTGGCTAGCCTTAAGGCCTGGGCACAAGTGCTGGCTAGGCTTAAGGCATGGGCACAAGTGCTGGCTAGGCATAAGGCAAGGGCACAAGTGCTGGCTAAGGCTTAAGGCATGGGCACAAGTGCTGGCTATGGTTAAGGCAACGGCACAAGTGCTGGCTATGCTTAAGGCAACGGCACAAGTGCTGGCTAGGCTTAAGGCATGGGCACAAGTGCTGGCTAAGGCTTAAGGCATGGGCACAAGTGCTGGCTAAGGCTTAAGGCATGGGCACAAGTGCTGGCTAAGGCTTAATGCATGGGCACAAGTGCTGGCTAAGGCTTAAGGTATGGGCACAAGTGCTGGTTAAGGTTTAAGGCATGGGCACAAGTGCTGGCTAAGGTTTAAGGCATGGGCACAAGTGCTGGCTAAGGCTTAAGGCATGGGCACAAGTGCTGGCTAAGGCTTAAGGCATGGGCACAAGTACTGGCTAGGCTTAAGGCATGGGCAGAAGTGCTGCCTAAGGCTTAAGGCAACGGCACAAGTGCTGGTTAGGCTTAAGGCAACGGCACAAGTGATGGCTAGGCTTAAGGCATGGGCACAAGAGATGGCTAGGCTTAAGGCATGGGTACAAGTGCTGGCTAGGCATAAGGCATGGGCACAAGTGCTGGCTAAGGCTTAAGGCATGGGCACAAGTGCTGGCTAAGGCTTAAGGCATGGGCACAAGTGCTGGCTAAGGCTTAAGGCTTGGGCACAAGTGCTGGCTAGGCTTAAGGCCTGGGCACAAGTGCTGGCTAGGCTTAAGGCATGGGCACAAGTGCTGGCTAGGCATAAGGCAAGGGCACAAGTGCTGGCTAGGCATAAGGCATGGGCACAAGTGATGGCTAAGGCTTAAGGCATGGGCACAAGTGCTGGCTATGCTTAAGGCAACGGCACAAGTGCTGGCTATGCTTAAGGCAACGGCACAAGTGCTGGCTAGGCTTAAGGCATGGGCACAAGTGCTGGCTAAGGTTTAAGGCATGGGCACAAGTGCTGGCTAAGGCTGAAGGCATGGGCACAAGTGCTGGCTAAGGCTTAAGGCATGGGCATAAATGCTGGCTAAGGCTTAAGGCATGGGCACAAGTGCTGGCTAGGCTTAAGGCATGGGCACAAGTGCTGGCTAGGCTTAAGGCATACGGCTAACTCTTTGCATAAAGGGTTAGGCACCCATAGGGGTGAAGAGCTAGCTTTCACCCCTCTACTCTGTACTTGGACATTTAGGACTAGATCTTTGTTGTACAGTGCGGAGCCTCTCCATAACCCCATGCTCCAAGCGACCAGGCACTTCTTGTCTGTCCTCCGTAAATGGTTAATGCCTTCTTCCCCAATTACAGTCATGCATGCGCATTCAGACGGGACAAGAGCGAAGAGCGTAAAGCCTGCCCTGTGTGCATAACCATCATGTAACTAAAGACAGAAAAACAAACATGCAAGGGGCTCAAAAGTGCTGGCTAAGGCTTAAGGCATGGGCAAAAGTGCTGGCTAAGGCTTAAGGCATGGGCACAAGTGCTGGCTAAGGCTTAAGGCATGGGCACAAGTGCTGGCTAAGGCTTAAGGCATGGGCACAAGTGCTGGCTAAGGCTTAAGGCATGGGCACAAGTGCTGGCTAAGGCTTAAGGCATGGGCACAAGTGCTGGCTAGGCTTAAGGCATGGGCACAAGTGCTGGCTAGGCTTAAGGCAATGGCACAAGTGCTGGCTATGCTTAAGGCAACGGCACAAGTGCTGGCTAGGCTTAAGGCATGGGCACAAGTGCTGGCAAAGGCTTAAGACATGGGCACAAGTGCTGGCTAAGGCTTAAGGCATGGGCACAAGTGCTGGCTAAGGCTTAAGGCATGGGCACAAGTACTGTCTAGGCTTAAGGCATGGGCATAAGTGCTGGCTATGCTTAAGGCAACGGCACAAGTGCTGGCTATGCTTAAGGCAACGGCACAAGTTCTGGCTAGGCTTAAGGCATGGGCACAAGTGCTGGCTAAGGCTTAAGGCATGGACACAAGTGCTGGCTAGGCTTAAGGCCTGGGCACAAGTGCTGGCTAGGCTTAAGGCATGGGCACAAGTGCTGGCTAGGCATAAGGCAAGGGCACAAGTGCTGGCTAAGGCATAAGGCATGGGCACAAGTGCTGGCTATGCTTAAGGCAAAGGCACAAGTGCTGGCTATGCTTAAGGCAACGGCACAAGTGCTGGCTAGGCTTAAGGCATGGGCACAAGTGCTGGCTAAGGCTTAAGGCATGGGCACAAGTGCTGGCTAAGGCTTAAGGCATGGGCACAAGTGCTGGCTAAGGCTTAAGGCATGGGCACAAGTGCTGGCTAAGGCTTAAGGTATGGGCACAAGTGCTGGCTAAGGTTTAAGGCATGGGCACAAGTGCTGGCTAAGGTTTAAGGCATGGGCACAAGTGCTGGCTAAGGCTGAAGGCATGGGCACAAGTGCTGGCTAGGCTTAAGGCATACGGCTAACTCTTTGCACTCTTTGCATAAAGGGTTAGGCACCCATAGGGGTGAAGAGCTAGCTTTCACCCCTCTACTCTGTACTTGGACATTTAGGACTAGATCCTTTGTTGTACAGTGCGGAGCCATTCCATAACCCCATGCTCCAAGCGACCAGGCACTTCTTGTCTGTCCTCCGTAAATGGGTAATGCCTTCTTCCCCAATTACAGTCGTGCATGCGCATTCAGACGGGACAAGAGCGAAGAGCGTAAAGCCTGCCCTGTGTGCATAACCATCATGTAACTAAAGACAGAAAAACAAACATGCAAGGGGCTCAAAAGTGCTGGCTAAGGCTTAAGGCATGGGCAAAAGTGCTGGCTAAGGCTTAAGGCATGGGCACAAGTGCTGGCTAAGGCTTAAGGCATGGGCACAAGTGCTGGCTAAGGCTTAAGGCATGGGCACAAGTGCTGGCTAAGGCTTAAGGAATGGGCACAAGTGCTGGCTAGGCATAAGGCATGGGCACAAGTGCTGGCTAGGCATAAGGCATGGGCACAAGTGCTGGCTAAGGCTTAAGGCATGGGCACAAGTGCTGGCTAAGGCTTAAGGCATGGGCACAAGTGCTGGCTAAGGCTTAAGGCATGGGCAAAAGTGCTGGCTAAGGCTTAAGGCATGGGCACAAGTGCTGGCTAAGGCTTAAGGCATGGGCACAAGTGCTGGCTAAGGCTTAAGGCATGGGCACAAGTGCTGGCTAGGCTTAAGGAATGGGCACAAGTGCTGGCTAGGCATAAGGCATGGGCACAAGTGCTGGCTAGGCATAAGGCATGGGCACAAGTGCTGGCTAAGGCTTAAGGCATGGGCACAAGTGCTGGCTAAGGCTTAAGGCATGGGCACAAGTGCTGGCTAGGCATAAGGCATGGGCACAAGTGCTGGCTAGGCATAAGGCATGGGCACAAGTGCTGGCTACGAATAAGGCATGGGCACAAGTACTGGCTAGGCATAAGGCATGGGCACAAGTGCTGGCTAGGCATAAGACATGGGCAAAAGTGCTGGCTAAGGCTTAAGGCATGGGCACAAGTGCTGGCTAAGGCTTAAGGCATGGGCACAAGTGCTGGCTAAGGCTTAAGGCATGGGCACAAGTGCTGGCTAAGGCTTAAGGCATGGGCACAAGTGCTGGCTAAGGCTTAAGGCATGGGCACAAGTGCTGGCTAAGGCTTAAGGCATGGGCACAAGTGCTGGCTAGGCTTAAGGAATGGGCACAAGTGCTGGCTAGGCATAAGGCATGGGCACAAGTGCTGGCTAGGCATAAGGCATGGGCACAAGTGCTGGCTACGAATAAGGCATGGGCACAAGTACTGGCTAGGCATAAGGCATGGGCACAAGTGCTGGCTAGGCATAAGACATGGGCACAAGTGCTGGCTAAGGTTTAAGGCATGGGCACAAGTGCTGGCTAAGGCTTAAGGCATGGGCACAAGTGCTGGCTAAGGCTTAAGGCATGGGCACAAGTGCTGGCTAAGGCATAAGGCATGGGCACAAGTGCTGGCTAGGCATAAGGCATGGGCACAAGTGTTGGCTAGGCATAAGGCATAGGCACAAGTGCTGGCTAGCCATAAGGCATGGGCACAAGTGCTGGCTAAGGCTTAAGGCATGGGCACAAGTGCTGGCTAAGGCTTAAGGCATGGGCACAAGTGCTGGCTAAGGCTTAAGGCATGGGCACAAGTGCTGGCTAAGGCTTAAGGCATGGGCACAAGTGCTGGCTAAGGCTTAAGGCATGGGCACAAGTACTGGCTAGGCTTAAGGCATGGGCACTAGTGCTGGCTATGCTTAAGGCAACGGCACAAGTGCTTGCTATGCTTAAGGCAACGGCACAAGTGCTGGCTAGGCTTAAGGCATGGGCACAAGTGCTGGCTAGGCTTAAGGCATGAGCACAAGTGCTGGCTAGGCATAAGGCATGGGCACAAGTGCTGGCTAGGCATAAGGCATGGGCACAAGTGCTGGCTAAGGCTTAAGGCATGGGCACCAGTGCTGGCTAAGGCTTAAGGCATGGGCACAAGTGCTGGCTAAGGCTTAAGGCATGGGCACAAGTGCTGGCTAAGGCTTAAGTCATGGGCACAAGTACTGGCTAGACTTAAGGCATGGGCAGAAGTGCTGCCTAAGGCTTAAGGCAACGGCACAAGTGCTGGTTAGGCTTAAGGCAACGGCACAAGTGATGGCTAGGCTTAAGGCATGGGCACAAGAGATGGCTAGGCTTAAGGCATGGGTACAAGTGCTGGCTAGGCATAAGGCATGGGCACAAGTGCTGGCTAGGCTTAAGGCATGGGCACAAGTGCTGGCTAAGGCTTAAGGCATGGGCACAAGTGCTGGCTAAGGCTTAAGGCATGGGCACAAGTGCTGGCTAAGGCTTAAGGCCTTGGCACAAGTGCTGGCTAGCCTTAAGGCCTGGGCACAAGTGCTGGCTAGGCTTAAGGCATGGGCACAAGTGCTGGCTAGGCATAAGGCAAGGGCACAAGTGCTGGCTAAGGCTTAAGGCATGGGCACAAGTGCTGGCTATGGTTAAGGCAACGGCACAAGTGCTGGCTATGCTTAAGGCAACGGCACAAGTGCTGGCTAGGCTTAAGGCATGGGCACAAGTGCTGGCTAAGGCTTAAGGCATGGGCACAAGTGCTGGCTAAGGCTTAAGGCATGGGCACAAGTGCTGGCTAAGGCTTAATGCATGGGCACAAGTGCTGGCTAAGGCTTAAGGTATGGGCACAAGTGCTGGTTAAGGTTTAAGGCATGGGCACAAGTGCTGGCTAAGGTTTAAGGCATGGGCACAAGTGCTGGCTAAGGCTTAAGGCATGGGCACAAGTGCTGGCTAAGGCTTAAGGCATGGGCACAAGTACTGGCTAGGCTTAAGGCATGGGCAGAAGTGCTGCCTAAGGCTTAAGGCAACGGCACAAGTGCTGGTTAGGCTTAAGGCAACGGCACAAGTGATGGCTAGGCTTAAGGCATGGGCACAAGAGATGGCTAGGCTTAAGGCATGGGTACAAGTGCTGGCTAGGCATAAGGCATGGGCACAAGTGCTGGCTAAGGCTTAAGGCATGGGCACAAGTGCTGGCTAAGGCTTAAGGCATGGGCACAAGTGCTGGCTAGGCATAAGGCATGGGCACAAGTGCTGGCTAGGCATAAGGCATAGGCACAAGTGCTGGCTAGCCATAAGGCATGGGCACAAGTGCTGGCTAAGGCTTAAGGCATGGGCACAAGTGCTGGCTAAGGCTTAAGGCATGGGCACAAGTGCTGGCTAAGGCTTAAGGCATGGGCACAAGTGCTGGCTAAGGCTTAAGGCATGGGCACAAGTGCTGGCTAAGGCTTAAGGCATGGGCACAAGTACTGGCTAGGCTTAAGGCATGGGCACTAGTGCTGGCTATGCTTAAGGCAACGGCACAAGTGCTTGCTATGCTTAAGGCAACGGCACAAGTGCTGGCTAGGCTTAAGGCATGGGCACAAGTGCTGGCTAGGCTTAAGGCATGAGCACAAGTGCTGGCTAGGCATAAGGCATGGGCACAAGTGCTGGCTAGGCATAAGGCATGGGCACAAGTGCTGGCTAAGGCTTAAGGCATGGGCACCAGTGCTGGCTAAGGCTTAAGGCATGGGCACAAGTGCTGGCTAAGGCTTAAGGCATGGGCACAAGTGCTGGCTAAGGCTTAAGTCATGGGCACAAGTACTGGCTAGACTTAAGGCATGGGCAGAAGTGCTGCCTAAGGCTTAAGGCAACGGCACAAGTGCTGGTTAGGCTTAAGGCAACGGCACAAGTGATGGCTAGGCTTAAGGCATGGGCACAAGAGATGGCTAGGCTTAAGGCATGGGTACAAGTGCTGGCTAGGCATAAGGCATGGGCACAAGTGCTGGCTAGGCTTAAGGCATGGGCACAAGTGCTGGCTAAGGCTTAAGGCATGGGCACAAGTGCTGGCTAAGGCTTAAGGCATGGGCACAAGTGCTGGCTAAGGCTTAAGGCCTTGGCACAAGTGCTGGCTAGCCTTAAGGCCTGGGCACAAGTGCTGGCTAGGCTTAAGGCATGGGCACAAGTGCTGGCTAGGCATAAGGCAAGGGCACAAGTGCTGGCTAAGGCTTAAGGCATGGGCACAAGTGCTGGCTATGGTTAAGGCAACGGCACAAGTGCTGGCTATGCTTAAGGCAACGGCACAAGTGCTGGCTAGGCTTAAGGCATGGGCACAAGTGCTGGCTAAGGCTTAAGGCATGGGCACAAGTGCTGGCTAAGGCTTAAGGCATGGGCACAAGTGCTGGCTAAGGCTTAATGCATGGGCACAAGTGCTGGCTAAGGCTTAAGGTATGGGCACAAGTGCTGGTTAAGGTTTAAGGCATGGGCACAAGTGCTGGCTAAGGTTTAAGGCATGGGCACAAGTGCTGGCTAAGGCTTAAGGCATGGGCACAAGTGCTGGCTAAGGCTTAAGGCATGGGCACAAGTACTGGCTAGGCTTAAGGCATGGGCAGAAGTGCTGCCTAAGGCTTAAGGCAACGGCACAAGTGCTGGTTAGGCTTAAGGCAACGGCACAAGTGATGGCTAGGCTTAAGGCATGGGCACAAGAGATGGCTAGGCTTAAGGCATGGGTACAAGTGCTGGCTAGGCATAAGGCATGGGCACAAGTGCTGGCTAAGGCTTAAGGCATGGGCACAAGTGCTGGCTAAGGCTTAAGGCATGGGCACAAGTGCTGGCTAAGGCTTAAGGCTTGGGCACAAGTGCTGGCTAGGCTTAAGGCCTGGGCACAAGTGCTGGCTAGGCTTAAGGCATGGGCACAAGTGCTGGCTAGGCATAAGGCAAGGGCACAAGTGCTGGCTAGGCATAAGGCATGGGCACAAGTGATGGCTAAGGCTTAAGGCATGGGCACAAGTGCTGGCTATGCTTAAGGCAACGGCACAAGTGCTGGCTATGCTTAAGGCAACGGCACAAGTGCTGGCTAGGCTTAAGGCATGGGCACAAGTGCTGGCTAAGGTTTAAGGCATGGGCACAAGTGCTGGCTAAGGCTGAAGGCATGGGCACAAGTGCTGGCTAAGGCTTAAGGCATGGGCATAAATGCTGGCTAAGGCTTAAGGCATGGGCACAAGTGCTGGCTAGGCTTAAGGCATGGGCACAAGTGCTGGCTAGGCTTAAGGCATACGGCTAACTCTTTGCATAAAGGGTTAGGCACCCATAGGGGTGAAGAGCTAGCTTTCACCCCTCTACTCTGTACTTGGACATTTAGGACTAGATCTTTGTTGTACAGTGCGGAGCCTCTCCATAACCCCATGCTCCAAGCGACCAGGCACTTCTTGTCTGTCCTCCGTAAATGGTTAATGCCTTCTTCCCCAATTACAGTCATGCATGCGCATTCAGACGGGACAAGAGCGAAGAGCGTAAAGCCTGCCCTGTGTGCATAACCATCATGTAACTAAAGACAGAAAAACAAACATGCAAGGGGCTCAAAAGTGCTGGCTAAGGCTTAAGGCATGGGCAAAAGTGCTGGCTAAGGCTTAAGGCATGGGCACAAGTGCTGGCTAAGGCTTAAGGCATGGGCACAAGTGCTGGCTAAGGCTTAAGGCATGGGCACAAGTGCTGGCTAAGGCTTAAGGCATGGGCACAAGTGCTGGCTAAGGCTTAAGGCATGGGCACAAGTGCTGGCTAGGCTTAAGGCATGGGCACAAGTGCTGGCTAGGCTTAAGGCAATGGCACAAGTGCTGGCTATGCTTAAGGCAACGGCACAAGTGCTGGCTAGGCTTAAGGCATGGGCACAAGTGCTGGCAAAGGCTTAAGACATGGGCACAAGTGCTGGCTAAGGCTTAAGGCATGGGCACAAGTGCTGGCTAAGGCTTAAGGCATGGGCACAAGTACTGTCTAGGCTTAAGGCATGGGCATAAGTGCTGGCTATGCTTAAGGCAACGGCACAAGTGCTGGCTATGCTTAAGGCAACGGCACAAGTGCTGGCTAGGCTTAAGGCATGGGCACAAGTGCTGGCTAAGGCTTAAGGCATGGACACAAGTGCTGGCTAGGCTTAAGGCCTGGGCACAAGTGCTGGCTAGGCTTAAGGCATGGGCACAAGTGCTGGCTAGGCATAAGGCAAGGGCACAAGTGCTGGCTAAGGCATAAGGCATGGGCACAAGTGCTGGCTATGCTTAAGGCAAAGGCACAAGTGCTGGCTATGCTTAAGGCAACGGCACAAGTGCTGGCTAGGCTTAAGGCATGGGCACAAGTGCTGGCTAAGGCTTAAGGCATGGGCACAAGTGCTGGCTAAGGCTTAAGGCATGGGCACAAGTGCTGGCTAAGGCTTAAGGCATGGGCACAAGTGCTGGCTAAGGCTTAAGGTATGGGCACAAGTGCTGGCTAAGGTTTAAGGCATGGGCACAAGTGCTGGCTAAGGTTTAAGGCATGGGCACAAGTGCTGGCTAAGGCTGAAGGCATGGGCACAAGTGCTGGCTAGGCTTAAGGCATACGGCTAACTCTTTGCACTCTTTGCATAAAGGGTTAGGCACCCATAGGGGTGAAGAGCTAGCTTTCACCCCTCTACTCTGTACTTGGACATTTAGGACTAGATCCTTTGTTGTACAGTGCGGAGCCATTCCATAACCCCATGCTCCAAGCGACCAGGCACTTCTTGTCTGTCCTCCGTAAATGGGTAATGCCTTCTTCCCCAATTACAGTCGTGCATGCGCATTCAGACGGGACAAGAGCGAAGAGCGTAAAGCCTGCCCTGTGTGCATAACCATCATGTAACTAAAGACAGAAAAACAAACATGCAAGGGGCTCAAAAGTGCTGGCTAAGGCTTAAGGCATGGGCAAAAGTGCTGGCTAAGGCTTAAGGCATGGGCACAAGTGCTGGCTAAGGCTTAAGGCATGGGCACAAGTGCTGGCTAAGGCTTAAGGCATGGGCACAAGTGCTGGCTAAGGCTTAAGGAATGGGCACAAGTGCTGGCTAGGCATAAGGCATGGGCACAAGTGCTGGCTAGGCATAAGGCATGGGCACAAGTGCTGGCTAAGGCTTAAGGCATGGGCACAAGTGCTGGCTAAGGCTTAAGGCATGGGCACAAGTGCTGGCTAAGGCTTAAGGCATGGGCAAAAGTGCTGGCTAAGGCTTAAGGCATGGGCACAAGTGCTGGCTAAGGCTTAAGGCATGGGCACAAGTGCTGGCTAAGGCTTAAGGCATGGGCACAAGTGCTGGCTAGGCTTAAGGAATGGGCACAAGTGCTGGCTAGGCATAAGGCATGGGCACAAGTGCTGGCTAGGCATAAGGCATGGGCACAAGTGCTGGCTAAGGCTTAAGGCATGGGCACAAGTGCTGGCTAAGGCTTAAGGCATGGGCACAAGTGCTGGCTAGGCATAAGGCATGGGCACAAGTGCTGGCTAGGCATAAGGCATGGGCACAAGTGCTGGCTACGAATAAGGCATGGGCACAAGTACTGGCTAGGCATAAGGCATGGGCACAAGTGCTGGCTAGGCATAAGACATGGGCAAAAGTGCTGGCTAAGGCTTAAGGCATGGGCACAAGTGCTGGCTAAGGCTTAAGGCATGGGCACAAGTGCTGGCTAAGGCTTAAGGCATGGGCACAAGTGCTGGCTAAGGCTTAAGGCATGGGCACAAGTGCTGGCTAAGGCTTAAGGCATGGGCACAAGTGCTGGCTAAGGCTTAAGGCATGGGCACAAGTGCTGGCTAGGCTTAAGGAATGGGCACAAGTGCTGGCTAGGCATAAGGCATGGGCACAAGTGCTGGCTAGGCATAAGGCATGGGCACAAGTGCTGGCTACGAATAAGGCATGGGCACAAGTACTGGCTAGGCATAAGGCATGGGCACAAGTGCTGGCTAGGCATAAGACATGGGCACAAGTGCTGGCTAAGGTTTAAGGCATGGGCACAAGTGCTGGCTAAGGCTTAAGGCATGGGCACAAGTGCTGGCTAAGGCTTAAGGCATGGGCACAAGTGCTGGCTAAGGCATAAGGCATGGGCACAAGTGCTGGCTAGGCATAAGGCATGGGCACAAGTGTTGGCTAGGCATAAGGCATAGGCACAAGTGCTGGCTAGCCATAAGGCATGGGCACAAGTGCTGGCTAAGGCTTAAGGCATGGGCACAAGTGCTGGCTAAGGCTTAAGGCATGGGCACAAGTGCTGGCTAAGGCTTAAGGCATGGGCACAAGTGCTGGCTAAGGCTTAAGGCATGGGCACAAGTGCTGGCTAAGGCTTAAGGCATGGGCACAAGTACTGGCTAGGCTTAAGGCATGGGCACTAGTGCTGGCTATGCTTAAGGCAACGGCACAAGTGCTTGCTATGCTTAAGGCAACGGCACAAGTGCTGGCTAGGCTTAAGGCATGGGCACAAGTGCTGGCTAGGCTTAAGGCATGAGCACAAGTGCTGGCTAGGCATAAGGCATGGGCACAAGTGCTGGCTAGGCATAAGGCATGGGCACAAGTGCTGGCTAAGGCTTAAGGCATGGGCACCAGTGCTGGCTAAGGCTTAAGGCATGGGCACAAGTGCTGGCTAAGGCTTAAGGCATGGGCACAAGTGCTGGCTAAGGCTTAAGTCATGGGCACAAGTACTGGCTAGACTTAAGGCATGGGCAGAAGTGCTGCCTAAGGCTTAAGGCAACGGCACAAGTGCTGGTTAGGCTTAAGGCAACGGCACAAGTGATGGCTAGGCTTAAGGCATGGGCACAAGAGATGGCTAGGCTTAAGGCATGGGTACAAGTGCTGGCTAGGCATAAGGCATGGGCACAAGTGCTGGCTAGGCTTAAGGCATGGGCACAAGTGCTGGCTAAGGCTTAAGGCATGGGCACAAGTGCTGGCTAAGGCTTAAGGCATGGGCACAAGTGCTGGCTAAGGCTTAAGGCCTTGGCACAAGTGCTGGCTAGCCTTAAGGCCTGGGCACAAGTGCTGGCTAGGCTTAAGGCATGGGCACAAGTGCTGGCTAGGCATAAGGCAAGGGCACAAGTGCTGGCTAAGGCTTAAGGCATGGGCACAAGTGCTGGCTATGGTTAAGGCAACGGCACAAGTGCTGGCTATGCTTAAGGCAACGGCACAAGTGCTGGCTAGGCTTAAGGCATGGGCACAAGTGCTGGCTAAGGCTTAAGGCATGGGCACAAGTGCTGGCTAAGGCTTAAGGCATGGGCACAAGTGCTGGCTAAGGCTTAATGCATGGGCACAAGTGCTGGCTAAGGCTTAAGGTATGGGCACAAGTGCTGGTTAAGGTTTAAGGCATGGGCACAAGTGCTGGCTAAGGTTTAAGGCATGGGCACAAGTGCTGGCTAAGGCTTAAGGCATGGGCACAAGTGCTGGCTAAGGCTTAAGGCATGGGCACAAGTACTGGCTAGGCTTAAGGCATGGGCAGAAGTGCTGCCTAAGGCTTAAGGCAACGGCACAAGTGCTGGTTAGGCTTAAGGCAACGGCACAAGTGATGGCTAGGCTTAAGGCATGGGCACAAGAGATGGCTAGGCTTAAGGCATGGGTACAAGTGCTGGCTAGGCATAAGGCATGGGCACAAGTGCTGGCTAAGGCTTAAGGCATGGGCACAAGTGCTGGCTAAGGCTTAAGGCATGGGCACAAGTGCTGGCTAGGCATAAGGCATGGGCACAAGTGCTGGCTAGGCATAAGGCATAGGCACAAGTGCTGGCTAGCCATAAGGCATGGGCACAAGTGCTGGCTAAGGCTTAAGGCATGGGCACAAGTGCTGGCTAAGGCTTAAGGCATGGGCACAAGTGCTGGCTAAGGCTTAAGGCATGGGCACAAGTGCTGGCTAAGGCTTAAGGCATGGGCACAAGTGCTGGCTAAGGCTTAAGGCATGGGCACAAGTACTGGCTAGGCTTAAGGCATGGGCACTAGTGCTGGCTATGCTTAAGGCAACGGCACAAGTGCTTGCTATGCTTAAGGCAACGGCACAAGTGCTGGCTAGGCTTAAGGCATGGGCACAAGTGCTGGCTAGGCTTAAGGCATGAGCACAAGTGCTGGCTAGGCATAAGGCATGGGCACAAGTGCTGGCTAGGCATAAGGCATGGGCACAAGTGCTGGCTAAGGCTTAAGGCATGGGCACCAGTGCTGGCTAAGGCTTAAGGCATGGGCACAAGTGCTGGCTAAGGCTTAAGGCATGGGCACAAGTGCTGGCTAAGGCTTAAGTCATGGGCACAAGTACTGGCTAGACTTAAGGCATGGGCAGAAGTGCTGCCTAAGGCTTAAGGCAACGGCACAAGTGCTGGTTAGGCTTAAGGCAACGGCACAAGTGATGGCTAGGCTTAAGGCATGGGCACAAGAGATGGCTAGGCTTAAGGCATGGGTACAAGTGCTGGCTAGGCATAAGGCATGGGCACAAGTGCTGGCTAGGCTTAAGGCATGGGCACAAGTGCTGGCTAAGGCTTAAGGCATGGGCACAAGTGCTGGCTAAGGCTTAAGGCATGGGCACAAGTGCTGGCTAAGGCTTAAGGCCTTGGCACAAGTGCTGGCTAGCCTTAAGGCCTGGGCACAAGTGCTGGCTAGGCTTAAGGCATGGGCACAAGTGCTGGCTAGGCATAAGGCAAGGGCACAAGTGCTGGCTAAGGCTTAAGGCATGGGCACAAGTGCTGGCTATGGTTAAGGCAACGGCACAAGTGCTGGCTATGCTTAAGGCAACGGCACAAGTGCTGGCTAGGCTTAAGGCATGGGCACAAGTGCTGGCTAAGGCTTAAGGCATGGGCACAAGTGCTGGCTAAGGCTTAAGGCATGGGCACAAGTGCTGGCTAAGGCTTAATGCATGGGCACAAGTGCTGGCTAAGGCTTAAGGTATGGGCACAAGTGCTGGTTAAGGTTTAAGGCATGGGCACAAGTGCTGGCTAAGGTTTAAGGCATGGGCACAAGTGCTGGCTAAGGCTTAAGGCATGGGCACAAGTGCTGGCTAAGGCTTAAGGCATGGGCACAAGTACTGGCTAGGCTTAAGGCATGGGCAGAAGTGCTGCCTAAGGCTTAAGGCAACGGCACAAGTGCTGGTTAGGCTTAAGGCAACGGCACAAGTGATGGCTAGGCTTAAGGCATGGGCACAAGAGATGGCTAGGCTTAAGGCATGGGTACAAGTGCTGGCTAGGCATAAGGCATGGGCACAAGTGCTGGCTAAGGCTTAAGGCATGGGCACAAGTGCTGGCTAAGGCTTAAGGCATGGGCACAAGTGCTGGCTAAGGCTTAAGGCTTGGGCACAAGTGCTGGCTAGGCTTAAGGCCTGGGCACAAGTGCTGGCTAGGCTTAAGGCATGGGCACAAGTGCTGGCTAGGCATAAGGCAAGGGCACAAGTGCTGGCTAGGCATAAGGCATGGGCACAAGTGATGGCTAAGGCTTAAGGCATGGGCACAAGTGCTGGCTATGCTTAAGGCAACGGCACAAGTGCTGGCTATGCTTAAGGCAACGGCACAAGTGCTGGCTAGGCTTAAGGCATGGGCACAAGTGCTGGCTAAGGTTTAAGGCATGGGCACAAGTGCTGGCTAAGGCTGAAGGCATGGGCACAAGTGCTGGCTAAGGCTTAAGGCATGGGCATAAATGCTGGCTAAGGCTTAAGGCATGGGCACAAGTGCTGGCTAGGCTTAAGGCATGGGCACAAGTGCTGGCTAGGCTTAAGGCATACGGCTAACTCTTTGCATAAAGGGTTAGGCACCCATAGGGGTGAAGAGCTAGCTTTCACCCCTCTACTCTGTACTTGGACATTTAGGACTAGATCTTTGTTGTACAGTGCGGAGCCTCTCCATAACCCCATGCTCCAAGCGACCAGGCACTTCTTGTCTGTCCTCCGTAAATGGTTAATGCCTTCTTCCCCAATTACAGTCATGCATGCGCATTCAGACGGGACAAGAGCGAAGAGCGTAAAGCCTGCCCTGTGTGCATAACCATCATGTAACTAAAGACAGAAAAACAAACATGCAAGGGGCTCAAAAGTGCTGGCTAAGGCTTAAGGCATGGGCAAAAGTGCTGGCTAAGGCTTAAGGCATGGGCACAAGTGCTGGCTAAGGCTTAAGGCATGGGCACAAGTGCTGGCTAAGGCTTAAGGCATGGGCCCAAGTGCTGGCTAAGGCTTAAGGCATGGGCACAAGTGCTGGCTAAGGCTTAAGGCATGGGCACAAGTGCTGGCTAGGCTTAAGGCATGGGCACAAGTGCTGGCTAGGCTTAAGGCAATGGCACAAGTGCTGGCTATGCTTAAGGCAACGGCACAAGTGCTGGCTAGGCTTAAGGCATGGGCACAAGTGCTGGCAAAGGCTTAAGACATGGGCACAAGTGCTGGCTAAGGCTTAAGGCATGGGCACAAGTGCTGGCTAAGGCTTAAGGCATGGGCACAAGTACTGTCTAGGCTTAAGGCATGGGCATAAGTGCTGGCTATGCTTAAGGCAACGGCACAAGTGCTGGCTATGCTTAAGGCAACGGCACAAGTGCTGGCTAGGCTTAAGGCATGGGCACAAGTGCTGGCTAAGGCTTAAGGCATGGACACAAGTGCTGGCTAGGCTTAAGGCCTGGGCACAAGTGCTGGCTAGGCTTAAGGCATGGGCACAAGTGCTGGCTAGGCATAAGGCAAGGGCACAAGTGCTGGCTAAGGCATAAGGCATGGGCACAAGTGCTGGCTATGCTTAAGGCAAAGGCACAAGTGCTGGCTATGCTTAAGGCAACGGCACAAGTGCTGGCTAGGCTTAAGGCATGGGCACAAGTGCTGGCTAAGGCTTAAGGCATGGGCACAAGTGCTGGCTAAGGCTTAAGGCATGGGCACAAGTGCTGGCTAAGGCTTAAGGCATGGGCACAAGTGCTGGCTAAGGCTTAAGGTATGGGCACAAGTGCTGGCTAAGGTTTAAGGCATGGGCACAAGTGCTGGCTAAGGTTTAAGGCATGGGCACAAGTGCTGGCTAAGGCTGAAGGCATGGGCACAAGTGCTGGCTAAGGCTTAAGGCATGGGCATAAGTGCTGGCTAAGGCTTAAGGCATGGGCACAAGTGCTGGCTAGGCTTAAGGCATGGGCACAAGTGCTGGCTAGGCTTAAGGCATACGGCTAACTCTTTGCACTCTTTGCATAAAGGGTTAGGCACGCATAGGGGTGAAGAGCTAGCTTTCACCCCTCTACTCTGTACTTGGACATTTAGGACTAGATCCTTTGTTGTACAGTGCGGAGCCTCTCCATAACCCCATGCTCCAAGCGACCAGGCACTTCTTGTCTGTCCTCCGTAAATGGGTAATGCCTTCTTCCCCAATTACAGTCGTGCATGCGCATTCAGACGGGACAAGAGCGAAGAGCGTAAAGCCTGCCCTGTGTGCATAACCATCATGTAACTAAAGACAGAAAAACGAACATGCAAGGGGCTCAAAAATGCTGGCTAAGGCTTAAGGCATGGGCAAAAGTGCTGGCTAAGGCTTAAGGCATGGGCACAAGTGCTGGCTAAGGCTTAAGGCATGGGCACAAGTGCTGGCTAAGGCTTAAGGCATGGGCACAAGTGCTGGCTAAGGCTTAAGGCATGGGCACAAGTGCTGGCTAAGGCTTAAGGCATGGGCACAAGTGCTGGCTAGGCTTAAGGCATACGGCTAACTCTTTGCACTCTTTGCATAAAGGGTTAGGCACCCATAGGGGTGAAGAGCTAGCTTTCACCCCTCTACTCTGTACTTGGACATTTAGGACTAGATCCTTTGTTGTACAGTGCGGAGCCATTCCATAACCCCATGCTCCAAGCGACCAGGCACTTCTTGTCTGTCCTCCGTAAATGGGTAATGCCTTCTTCCCCAATTACAGTCGTGCATGCGCATTCAGACGGGACAAGAGCGAAGAGCGTAAAGCCTGCCCTGTGTGCATAACCATCATGTAACTAAAGACAGAAAAACAAACATGCAAGGGGCTCAAAAGTGCTGGCTAAGGCTTAAGGCATGGGCAAAAGTGCTGGCTAAGGCTTAAGGCATGGGCACAAGTGCTGGCTAAGGCTTAAGGCATGGGCACAAGTGCTGGCTAAGGCTTAAGGCATGGGCACAAGTGCTGGCTAAGGCTTAAGGCATGGGCACAAGTGCTGGCTAAGGCTTAAGGCATGGGCACAAGTGCTGGCTAAGGCTTAAGGCATGGGCACAAGTGCTGGCTAGGCTTAAGGAATGGGCACAAGTGCTGGCTAGGCATAAGGCATGGGCACAAGTGCTGGCTAGGCATAAGGCATGGGCACAAGTGCTGGCTAAGGCTTAAGGCATGGGCACAAGTGCTGGCTAAGGCTTAAGGCATGGGCACAAGTGCTGGCTAAGGCTTAAGGCATGGGCACAAGTGCTGGCTATGCTTAAGGCAACGGCACAAGTGCTGGCTAGGCTTAAGGCATGGGCACAAGTGCTGGCTAAGGCTTAAGGCATGGGCACAAGTGCTGGCTAAGGCTTAAGGCATGGGCACAAGTGCTGGCTAAGGCTTAAGGCATGGGCACAAGTGCTGGCTAAGGCTTAAGGCATGGGCACAAGTGCTGGCTAAGGCTTAAGGCATGGGCACAAGTGCTGGCTAAGGCTTAAGGCATGGGCACAAGTGCTGGCTAAGGCTTAAGGCATGGGCACAAGTGCTGGCTAAGGCTTAAGGCATGGGCACAAGTGCTGGCTAAGGCTTAAGGCATGGGCACAAGTGCTGGCTAAGGCTTAAGGCATGGGCACAAGTGCTGGCTAAGGCTTAAGGCATGGGCACAAGTGCTGGCTAAGGCTTAAGGCATGGGCACAAGTGCTGGCTAGGCTTAAGGAATGGGCACAAGTGCTGGCTAGGCATAAGGCATGGGCACAAGTGCTGGCTAGGCATAAGGCATGGGCACAAGTGCTGGCTACGAATAAGGCATGGGCACAAGTACTGGCTAGGCATAAGGCATGGGCACAAGTGCTGGCTAGGCATAAGACATGGGCACAAGTGCTGGCTAAGGTTTAAGGCATGGGCACAAGTGCTGGCTAAGGCTTAAGGCATGGGCACAAGTGCTGGCTAAGGCTTAAGGCATGGGCACAAGTGCTGGCTAAGGCATAAGGCATGGGCACAAGTGCTGGCTAGGCATAAGGCATGGGCACAAGTGTTGGCTAGGCATAAGGCATAGGCACAAGTGCTGGCTAGCCATAAGGCATGGGCACAAGTGCTGGCTAAGGCTTAAGGCATGGGCACAAGTGCTGGCTAAGGCTTAAGGCATGGGCACAAGTGCTGGCTAAGGCTTAAGGCATGGGCACAAGTGCTGGCTAAGGCTTAAGGCATGGGCACAAGTGCTGGCTAAGGCTTAAGGCATGGGCACAAGTACTGGCTAGGCTTAAGGCATGGGCACTAGTGCTGGCTATGCTTAAGGCAACGGCACAAGTGCTTGCTATGCTTAAGGCAACGGCACAAGTGCTGGCTAGGCTTAAGGCATGGGCACAAGTGCTGGCTAGGCTTAAGGCATGAGCACAAGTGCTGGCTAGGCATAAGGCATGGGCACAAGTGCTGGCTAGGCATAAGGCATGGGCACAAGTGCTGGCTAAGGCTTAAGGCATGGGCACCAGTGCTGGCTAAGGCTTAAGGCATGGGCACAAGTGCTGGCTAAGGCTTAAGGCATGGGCACAAGTGCTGGCTAAGGCTTAAGTCATGGGCACAAGTACTGGCTAGACTTAAGGCATGGGCAGAAGTGCTGCCTAAGGCTTAAGGCAACGGCACAAGTGCTGGTTAGGCTTAAGGCAACGGCACAAGTGATGGCTAGGCTTAAGGCATGGGCACAAGAGATGGCTAGGCTTAAGGCATGGGTACAAGTGCTGGCTAGGCATAAGGCATGGGCACAAGTGCTGGCTAGGCTTAAGGCATGGGCACAAGTGCTGGCTAAGGCTTAAGGCATGGGCACAAGTGCTGGCTAAGGCTTAAGGCATGGGCACAAGTGCTGGCTAAGGCTTAAGGCCTTGGCACAAGTGCTGGCTAGCCTTAAGGCCTGGGCACAAGTGCTGGCTAGGCTTAAGGCATGGGCACAAGTGCTGGCTAGGCATAAGGCAAGGGCACAAGTGCTGGCTAAGGCTTAAGGCATGGGCACAAGTGCTGGCTATGGTTAAGGCAACGGCACAAGTGCTGGCTATGCTTAAGGCAACGGCACAAGTGCTGGCTAGGCTTAAGGCATGGGCACAAGTGCTGGCTAAGGCTTAAGGCATGGGCACAAGTGCTGGCTAAGGCTTAAGGCATGGGCACAAGTGCTGGCTAAGGCTTAATGCATGGGCACAAGTGCTGGCTAAGGCTTAAGGTATGGGCACAAGTGCTGGTTAAGGTTTAAGGCATGGGCACAAGTGCTGGCTAAGGTTTAAGGCATGGGCACAAGTGCTGGCTAAGGCTTAAGGCATGGGCACAAGTGCTGGCTAAGGCTTAAGGCATGGGCACAAGTACTGGCTAGGCTTAAGGCATGGGCAGAAGTGCTGCCTAAGGCTTAAGGCAACGGCACAAGTGCTGGTTAGGCTTAAGGCAACGGCACAAGTGATGGCTAGGCTTAAGGCATGGGCACAAGAGATGGCTAGGCTTAAGGCATGGGTACAAGTGCTGGCTAGGCATAAGGCATGGGCACAAGTGCTGGCTAAGGCTTAAGGCATGGGCACAAGTGCTGGCTAAGGCTTAAGGCATGGGCACAAGTGCTGGCTAGGCATAAGGCATGGGCACAAGTGCTGGCTAGGCATAAGGCATAGGCACAAGTGCTGGCTAGCCATAAGGCATGGGCACAAGTGCTGGCTAAGGCTTAAGGCATGGGCACAAGTGCTGGCTAAGGCTTAAGGCATGGGCACAAGTGCTGGCTAAGGCTTAAGGCATGGGCACAAGTGCTGGCTAAGGCTTAAGGCATGGGCACAAGTGCTGGCTAAGGCTTAAGGCATGGGCACAAGTACTGGCTAGGCTTAAGGCATGGGCACTAGTGCTGGCTATGCTTAAGGCAACGGCACAAGTGCTTGCTATGCTTAAGGCAACGGCACAAGTGCTGGCTAGGCTTAAGGCATGGGCACAAGTGCTGGCTAGGCTTAAGGCATGAGCACAAGTGCTGGCTAGGCATAAGGCATGGGCACAAGTGCTGGCTAGGCATAAGGCATGGGCACAAGTGCTGGCTAAGGCTTAAGGCATGGGCACCAGTGCTGGCTAAGGCTTAAGGCATGGGCACAAGTGCTGGCTAAGGCTTAAGGCATGGGCACAAGTGCTGGCTAAGGCTTAAGTCATGGGCACAAGTACTGGCTAGACTTAAGGCATGGGCAGAAGTGCTGCCTAAGGCTTAAGGCAACGGCACAAGTGCTGGTTAGGCTTAAGGCAACGGCACAAGTGATGGCTAGGCTTAAGGCATGGGCACAAGAGATGGCTAGGCTTAAGGCATGGGTACAAGTGCTGGCTAGGCATAAGGCATGGGCACAAGTGCTGGCTAGGCTTAAGGCATGGGCACAAGTGCTGGCTAAGGCTTAAGGCATGGGCACAAGTGCTGGCTAAGGCTTAAGGCATGGGCACAAGTGCTGGCTAAGGCTTAAGGCCTTGGCACAAGTGCTGGCTAGCCTTAAGGCCTGGGCACAAGTGCTGGCTAGGCTTAAGGCATGGGCACAAGTGCTGGCTAGGCATAAGGCAAGGGCACAAGTGCTGGCTAAGGCTTAAGGCATGGGCACAAGTGCTGGCTATGGTTAAGGCAACGGCACAAGTGCTGGCTATGCTTAAGGCAACGGCACAAGTGCTGGCTAGGCTTAAGGCATGGGCACAAGTGCTGGCTAAGGCTTAAGGCATGGGCACAAGTGCTGGCTAAGGCTTAAGGCATGGGCACAAGTGCTGGCTAAGGCTTAATGCATGGGCACAAGTGCTGGCTAAGGCTTAAGGTATGGGCACAAGTGCTGGTTAAGGTTTAAGGCATGGGCACAAGTGCTGGCTAAGGTTTAAGGCATGGGCACAAGTGCTGGCTAAGGCTTAAGGCATGGGCACAAGTGCTGGCTAAGGCTTAAGGCATGGGCACAAGTACTGGCTAGGCTTAAGGCATGGGCAGAAGTGCTGCCTAAGGCTTAAGGCAACGGCACAAGTGCTGGTTAGGCTTAAGGCAACGGCACAAGTGATGGCTAGGCTTAAGGCATGGGCACAAGAGATGGCTAGGCTTAAGGCATGGGTACAAGTGCTGGCTAGGCATAAGGCATGGGCACAAGTGCTGGCTAAGGCTTAAGGCATGGGCACAAGTGCTGGCTAAGGCTTAAGGCATGGGCACAAGTGCTGGCTAAGGCTTAAGGCTTGGGCACAAGTGCTGGCTAGGCTTAAGGCCTGGGCACAAGTGCTGGCTAGGCTTAAGGCATGGGCACAAGTGCTGGCTAGGCATAAGGCAAGGGCACAAGTGCTGGCTAGGCATAAGGCATGGGCACAAGTGATGGCTAAGGCTTAAGGCATGGGCACAAGTGCTGGCTATGCTTAAGGCAACGGCACAAGTGCTGGCTATGCTTAAGGCAACGGCACAAGTGCTGGCTAGGCTTAAGGCATGGGCACAAGTGCTGGCTAAGGTTTAAGGCATGGGCACAAGTGCTGGCTAATAGAGTTGAGCGACCTTGACCTTTTTAGAGTCGAGCCGGGTTTTGCGAAACCCGACTATGTCCAAAGTCGGGTCGAGTGAAATCGGCCGATTATGACGTAAAGTCGGGATCGACCGAAACACGAAACCCAATGCAAGTCAATGGGGCAGCATAGTCGGCAGTGAGTGGGGGCCAGGAAAACACCTAGAGTGGCCATTTTAATGTCAAAACCATCCATTCTTCTTAATGAAGCTTGTCAAGCGTAATTTACCTTATAATAATTGGAAGGCATTTGAAATTGGGGGTCATTTGGCTAAAGTTGTGGGGGGTAGGGCTGGTTCAAGTAATTAGTGGGCCCAGGAAATCTGGACCACGTCACGGCAGTGGAGCAGGGAGAGGTAAGTATTTCAACTTTGCAAGTGCTGTGAACCTGAGCAAGCAGGGGGGGCCCACTCGTTGGCATTGGCACTGGCACAGGGCCCCTCAAAGTACAGCGGTGTGTTTGCACGGCGGGGGCGCCTCCCACCGGCAGCAACACTTTTGCGTACTATGAGAGGCCCTGTGCCAGTGACGTCGCCAACTAGTATTCCTCCCCCCACCTGATGAAGGAACCTGCACTTTCATCTGCACCTTCCTCTTTGTCCCCGTGTAAGGTGGTATGGTATGCGGGAAGAGCAACCTGACTTTCAGCAGGGTCACAATGTTGTTGTGTAGCGTGCACGGGGAATGTTGCGTTATGGGTCAATGTACCAGCAGACTCATCTATCACTGGCTGGGCAATGGGCACGATGAAGTGGAAACACAGATATAGGCCCAAAGAAGAAAGTGGGCTAAATGCAGTTCAAAATTGGTAACACAGGAATAACCAGGGGGCATTGCAGTGGAGGACAACTGGAATGAGAGGCTGACACAGAGAGTAGGGCCAAATCAGTAAGTAGTCGAAATGCAGTTCAAAATTGGCAACCGTAGTAAACAGGCGGCACAGCTTTGTTCAGTGGAGGAGAACAGCAAGGAGTGGCAGACACCGATAGTAGGCCCCAAACCAACTAGTACGCCAAATGCAGTTGTTCCATTTAACCACAATTTAATGAGAGCCTGAAGATAGAAGCTCAGGAAAGGCAACCTGGGGAACACCTTGGAGTGTAACACACCATCTCTCTCCACCCCATACCCATTTTGTATGGCCTAATGCAGTGTACTTTTCTACAACTACTAAACGAGAGTCGGAAGACCGAAGCAATGGCAAGGAAACCTGGGGAACACCTTAGAGTGTAACACACCCTCTCTCTACACCCCATACCCAATTTGAAGGCCTAATGCAGTGTAGTTTCCAAGAACTACTAAACGAGAGCCGGAAGATCGAAGCTCAGGAAAGGCAACCTGGGGAACACCTTGGAGTGTAACACACCCTCTCGCTACACCCCATACCCAATTTGAAGGCCTAATGCAGCGTAGTTTCCAACAACTACTAAACGAGAGCCGGAAGATCGAAGCTCAGGAAAGGCAACCTGGGGAACACCTTGGAGTGTAACACACCCTCTCTCTACACCCCATACCCAATTTGAAGGCCTAATGCAGTGTAGTTTCCAAGAACTACTAAACGAGAGCCGGAAGATCGAAGCTCAGGAAAGGCAACCTGGGGAACACCTTGGAGTGTAACACACCCTCTCGCTACACCCCATACCCAATTTGAAGGCCTAATGCAGCGTAGTTTCCAAGAACTACTAAACGAGAGCCGGAAGATCGAAGCTCAGGAAAGGCAACCTGGGGAACACCTTGGAGTGTAACACACCCTCTCGCTACACCCCATACCCAATTTGAAGGCCTAATGCAGCGTAGTTTCCAACAACTACTAAACGAGAGCCGGAAGATCGAAGCTCAGGAAAGGCAACCTGGGGAACACCTTGGAGTGGAACACACCATCTCTCTACACCCCATACCCAATTTGAAGGCCTAATGCAGAGTAGTTTCCAAGAACTACTAAACGAGAGCCGGAAGATCGAAGCTCAGGAAAGGCAACCTGGGGAACACCTTGGAGTGTAACACAACGTCTCTCTACACGACGGAAGGGCTGATTCTTAGGAAGGAAGGCTGTTGGAAATAAGCATTGCGCGTCCGAGGGTGATTATATTCTTATTAGGTATATACTCACCCTCGGACGCGCCCTGCTTCTTTATTTGGAATGAATGTTTATTTGCAATGTGGTGTTGACTTTCTCTATTATTTTGGTAATTAATGATTTTATTATTTTCATTATTTTGCATCTTCTCGGCAATAATATAAAGAAGACGCGACAGGACAACACTCGGTGGATGCCATATGTGTGTTTTCAATTTAAAAAAACTTTCAGTTAACTACTTGCAGGAGAAAGTAATTGTAGCTGGTGGCCATTTTTAGTACTGTACCAGATTAGAGTTGTGTGTTTGTTTTTAATGTTAAAATGTCTGCATTTGATATCTCACCAGTATTTTCTTTTTTATAAGCAAAATACTTATTTTTATATTTTCTGATGTTGGTTCCAGGGGTACACGGCCAGCAGTGCCCTGGTCAGTGTAGTAGTAGTTGAAAGAATGGACCGCAGACAGGCATCGAAGGCCTAAAATAATAACACATGGCTGTAGGCAATTTTAAATTGGTTCCAGGGGTACACGGACAGCAGTGGTGTGGTCAGTGGAGGCCTAGTGGAAGGAGTGACCGCAGACAGGCATCGAAGGCCTAAAATAATAACACATGGCTGTAGGCAATTTTAAATTGGTTCCAGGGGTACACGGGCAGCAGTGACCTGGTCAGTGTAGTAGTAGTTGAAAGAATGGACCGCAGACAGGCATCGAAGGCCTAACATAACAAACTTGGGCTGGCTGTAGGCACTTTTAAATTGGTTCCAGGGGTACACGGGCAGCAGTGGTCTGGTCAGTGGAAGTCTAGTGGAAGGAGTGACCGCAGACAGGCATCGAAGGCCTAAAATAATAACACATGGCTGTAGGCAATTTTAAATTGGTTCCAGGGGTACACGGACAGCAGTGGTGTGGTCAGTGGAGGCCTAGTGGAAGGAGTGACCGCAGACAGGCATCGAAGGCCTAAAATAATAACACATGGCTGTAGGCAATTTTAAATTGGTTCCAGGGGTACACGGGCAGCAGTGACCTGGTCAGTGTAGTAGTAGTTGAAAGAATGGACCGCAGACAGGCATCGAAGGCCTAAAATAAAAAAATTGGGCTGGCTGTAGGCAATTTTAAATTGGTTCCAGGGGTACACGGGCAGCAGTGACCTGGTCAGTGTAGTAGTAGTTGAAAGAATGGACCGCAGACAGGCATCGAAGGCCTAAAATAAAAAAATTGGGCTGGCTGTAGGCAATTTTAAATTGGTTCCAGGGGTACACGGGCAGCAGTGGTGTGGTCAGTGGAGGCCTAGTGGAAGGAGTGACCGCAGACAGGCATCGAAGGCCTAACATAACAAACTTGGGCTGGCTGTAGGCACTTTTAAATTGGTTCCAGGGGTACACGGGCAGCAGTGGTCTGGTCAGTGGAAGTCTAGTGGAAGGAGTGACCGCAGACAGGCATCGAAGGCCTAAAATAATAACACATGGCTGTAGGCAATTTTAAATTGGTTCCAGGGGTACACGGACAGCAGTGGTGTGGTCAGTGGAGGCCTAGTGGAAGGAGTGACCGCAGACAGGCATCGAAGGCCTAAAATAATAACACATGGCTGTAGGCAATTTTAAATTGGTTCCAGGGGTACACGGACAGCAGTGGTGTGGTCAGTGGAGGCCTAGTGGAAGGAGTGACCGCAGACAGGCATCGAAGGCCTAAAATAATAACACATGGCTGTAGGCAATTTTAAATTGGTTCCAGGGGTACACGGGCAGCAGTGACCTGGTCAGTGTAGTAGTAGTTGAAAGAATGGACCGCAGACAGGCATCGAAGGCCTAAAATAAAAAAATTGGGCTGGCTGTAGGCAATTTTAAATTGGTTCCAGGGGTACACGGGCAGCAGTGACCTGGTCAGTGTAGTAGTAGTTGAAAGAATGGACCGCAGACAGGCATCGAAGGCCTAAAATAAAAAAATTGGGCTGGCTGTAGGCAATTTTAAATTGGTTCCAGGGGTACACGGGCAGCAGTGGTGTGGTCAGTGGAGGCCTAGTGGAAGGAGTGACCGCAGACAGGCATCGAAGGCCTAACATAACAAACTTGGGCTGGCTGTAGGCACTTTTAAATTGGTTCCAGGGGTACACGGGCAGCAGTGGTCTGGTCAGTGGAAGTCTAGTGGAAGGAGTGACCGCAGACAGGCATCGAAGGCCTAAAATAATAACACATGGCTGTAGGCAATTTTAAATTGGTTCCAGGGGTACACGGACAGCAGTGGTGTGGTCAGTGGAGGCCTAGTGGAAGGAGTGACCGCAGACAGGCATCGAAGGCCTAAAATAATAACACATGGCTGTAGGCAATTTTAAATTGGTTCCAGGGGTACACGGACAGCAGTGGTGTGGTCAGTGGAGGCCTAGTGGAAGGAGTGACCGCAGACAGGCATCGAAGGCCTAAAATAATAACACATGGCTGTAGGCAATTTTAAATTGGTTCCAGGGGTACACGGGCAGCAGTGACCTGGTCAGTGTAGTAGTAGTTGAAAGAATGGACCGCAGACAGGCATCGAAGGCCTAAAATAAAAAAATTGGGCTGGCTGTAGGCAATTTTAAATTGGTTCCAGGGGTACACGGGCAGCAGTGACCTGGTCAGTGTAGTAGTAGTTGAAAGAATGGACCGCAGACAGGCATCGAAGGCCTAAAATAAAAAAATTGGGCTGGCTGTAGGCAATTTTAAATTGGTTCCAGGGGTACACGGGCAGCAGTGGTGTGGTCAGTGGAGGCCTAGTGGAAGGAGTGACCGCAGACAGGCATCGAAGGCCTAACATAACAAACTTGGGCTGGCTGTAGGCACTTTTAAATTGGTTCCAGGGGTACACGGGCAGCAGTGGTCTGGTCAGTGGAAGTCTAGTGGAAGGAGTGACCGCAGACAGGCATCGAAGGCCTAAAATAATAACACATGGCTGTAGGCAATTTTAAATTGGTTCCAGGGGTACACGGACAGCAGTGGTGTGGTCAGTGGAGGCCTAGTGGAAGGAGTGACCGCAGACAGGCATCGAAGGCCTAAAATAATAACACATGGCTGTAGGCAATTTTAAATTGGTTCCAGGGGTACACGGACAGCAGTGGTGTGGTCAGTGGAGGCCTAGTGGAAGGAGTGACCGCAGACAGGCATCGAAGGCCTAAAATAATAACACATGGCTGTAGGCAATTTTAAATTGGTTCCAGGGGTACACGGGCAGCAGTGACCTGGTCAGTGTAGTAGTAGTTGAAAGAATGGACCGCAGACAGGCATCGAAGGCCTAAAATAAAAAAATTGGGCTGGCTGTAGGCAATTTTAAATTGGTTCCAGGGGTACACGGGCAGCAGTGACCTGGTCAGTGTAGTAGTAGTTGAAAGAATGGACCGCAGACAGGCATCGAAGGCCTAAAATAAAAAAATTGGGCTGGCTGTAGGCAATTTTAAATTGGTTCCAGGGGTACACGGGCAGCAGTGGTGTGGTCAGTGGAGGCCTAGTGGAAGGAGTGACCGCAGACAGGCATCGAAGGCCTAACATAACAAACTTGGGCTGGCTGTAGGCACTTTTAAATTGGTTCCAGGGGTACACGGGCAGCAGTGGTCTGGTCAGTGGAAGTCTAGTGGAAGGAGTGACCGCAGACAGGCATCGAAGGCCTAAAATAATAACACATGGCTGTAGGCAATTTTAAATTGGTTCCAGGGGTACACGGACAGCAGTGGTGTGGTCAGTGGAGGCCTAGTGGAAGGAGTGACCGCAGACAGGCATCGAAGGCCTAAAATAATAACACATGGCTGTAGGCAATTTTAAATTGGTTCCAGGGGTACACGGACAGCAGTGGTGTGGTCAGTGGAGGCCTAGTGGAAGGAGTGACCGCAGACAGGCATCGAAGGCCTAAAATAATAACACATGGCTGTAGGCAATTTTAAATTGGTTCCAGGGGTACACGGGCAGCAGTGACCTGGTCAGTGTAGTAGTAGTTGAAAGAATGGACCGCAGACAGGCATCGAAGGCCTAAAATAAAAAAATTGGGCTGGCTGTAGGCAATTTTAAATTGGTTCCAGGGGTACACGGGCAGCAGTGACCTGGTCAGTGTAGTAGTAGTTGAAAGAATGGACCGCAGACAGGCATCGAAGGCCTAACATAACAAACTTGGGCTGGCTGTAGGCACTTTTAAATTGGTTCCAGGGGTACACGGGCAGCAGTGGTCTGGTCAGTGGAAGTCTAGTGGAAGGAGTGACCGCAGACAGGCATCGAAGGCCTAAAATAATAACACATGGCTGTAGGCAATTTTAAATTGGTTCCAGGGGTACACGGGCAGCAGTGGTGTGGTCAGTGGAGGCCTAGTGGAAGGAGTGACCGCAGACAGGCTTCGAAGGCCTAACATAACAAAATTGGGCTGGCTGTAGGCACTTTAAATTGGTTCCAGGGGTACATGGGCAGCAGTGTATGGTCAGTGGAAGTCTAGTGGAAGGAGTGACGGCAGACAGTCTTCGAAGGCCTAACATAACAAAATTGGGCTGACTGTAGGCACTTTTAAATTGGTTCCAGGGTAACACGGCCAGCAGTGGCCTGGTCAGTGTAGTAGTTGTAGAAAGAAGGGACCGCAGACAGGCTTCGAAGGCCTAACATAACAAAAATGTCAAAACAATGGTATTGTCAGTGCCAGGCATTGAAGGATGTCAGCGGCTAGACTACACATTGGTGAAGCTGTGAGAGATAATTTTGCTAGTGGTACAGCACTGTTTGAGCTGGGGGGGGGAACTGTCTTGTGGCCGGCGGTACAGGCACAGGGCCCCTCATATTACAACGGTGTGTCTGACGTTGGGTGCGCACCACCACCGCCAGAGACACTTTATTGTACTATGAGGGACCCAGTGGCAGTGCCGTCGACCAAAAGCGGCCACACCCACCTCTTCAGACAAACAGCACTCTCAAGGGTCCAAGCGCAAAGTGGCGATAGCACGGCCCCGTGTGGGGAGTTTGGCCATTTCGTGAGGTGGAAACATGTCGTATGCTGGACAATCAGGTGAAGAAAATTACGAGATTGGAAAAGTCATTCAGAATAGTCCACAGGCAAGACCTTTTCATAGGAAAGCTAGGTGTCAGCCGGGCAGGGTGGGGCAAAAGATTTTGAAATCCAGTTGTGGTTCATTTTAATGAAGGTTAGATCATCTACATTTTGGGTAGCCAGACGAGTCCTTTTTTCTGTTAGTATTGAACCTGCAGCACTGAATACTCTTTCTGATAGGACACTAGCTGCCGGGCAAGCAAGCTCCTGCAATGCATATTCTGCCAATTCTGGCCAGGTGTCTAATTTGGATGCCCAGTAATCAAATGGGAATGACGGTTGAGGGAGAACGTCGATAAGGGATGAAAAATAGTTTGTAACCATACTGGACAAATGTTGTCTCCTGTCACTTTGAATTGATGCTGCAGTACCTGTCCTGTCTGCGGTCATAGAAAAATCACTCCACAACCTGGTCAGAAAACCCCTCTGTCCAACGCCACTTCTGATTTCTGCCCCTCTAACACCTCTGGTCTGCTGGCCCCTGGAGCTCGTGTGAGAACGATCACGGGCGCTGTGTGCAGGGAATGCCAGAAGCAAACGGTCAACAAGAGTTGATTGTTTTGTTGCTAATATTAGTTCCAAGTTCTCATGTGGCATAATATTTTGCAATTTGCCTTTATAGCGAGGATCAAGGAGGCAGGCCAACCAGTAATCGTCATCGTTCATCATTTTTGTAATGCGTGTGTCCCTTTTGAGGATACGCAAGGCATAATCCGCCATGTGGGCCAAAGTTCCCGTTGTCAAATCTGCGGTTGTGCTTGGTTGAGGGGCAGTTGCAGGCAAATCTACGTCACTTGTGTCCCTCAAAAAACCAGAACCCGGCCTTGCCACGCCACCAATTTCCCGTGCCCCCGGGAAAGCTTCCTCATTAAAAATATACTCATCCCCATCATCCTCCTCATCCTCCACCTCCTCTTCGCCCGGTACCTCGTCATGTACACTGCCCTGACCAGACAATCGCTGACTGTCATCAAGGCTTTCCTCTTCCTCTGGTGCAGACGCCTGATCCTTTATGTGCGTCAAACTTTGCATCAGCAGACGCATTAGGGGGATGCTCATGCTTATTATGGCGTTGTCTGCACTAACCAGCCGTGTGCATTCCTCAAAACACTGAAGGACTTGACACATGTCTTGAATCTTCGACCACTGCACACCTGACAACTCCATGTCTGCCATCCTACTGCCTGCCCGTGTATGTGTATCCTCCCACAAAAACATAACAGCCCGCCTCTGTTCGCACAGTCTCTGAAGCATGTGCAGTGTTGAGTTCCACCTTGTTGCAACGTCTATGATTAGGCGATGCTGGGGAAGGTTCAAAGAACGCTGATAGGTCTGCATACGGCTGGAGTGTACAGGCGAACGGCGGATATGTGCGCAAAGTCCACGCACTTTGAGGAGCAGGTCGGATAACCCCGGATAACTTTTCAGGAAGCACTGCACCACCAGGTTTAAGGTGTGAGCCAGGCAAGGAATGTGTTTCAGTTGGGAAAGGGAGATGGCAGCCATGAAATTCCTTCCGTTATCACTCACTACCTTGCCTGCCTCAAGATCTACAGTGCCCAGCCACGACTGCGTTTCTTGCTGCAAGAACTCGGACAGAACTTCCGCGGTGTGTCTATTGTCGCCCAAACACTTCATAGCCAATACAGCCTGCTGACGTATGCCAGTAGCTGCCCCATAATGGGAGACCTGGTGTGCAACAGTGGCAGGTGCGGATGGAGTGTTTGTGCGACTGCGGTCTGTGGACGAGCTCTTGCTTCTGCAGGAGGACGAGGAGGAGGAGGAGGAGGGGGTGCGAACGGCTACAGACAACTGTTTACTAGACCGTGGGCTAGGCAGAACTGTCCCAAACTTGCTGTCCCCTGTGGACCCTGAATCCACCACATTTACCCAGTGTGCCGTGATGGACACGTAACGTCCCTGGCCATGCCTACTGGTCCATGCATCTGTTGTCAGGTGCACCTTTGTGCTCACAGATTGCCTGAGTGCATGGACGATGCGCTCTTTAACATGCTGGTGGAGGGCTGGGATGGCTTTTCTGGAAAAAAAGTGTCGACTGGGTAGCTCGTAGCGTGGTACAGCGTAGTCCATCAGGTCTTTGAAAGCTTCGCTTTCAACTAACCGGTAGGGCATCATCTCTAACGAGATTAGTCTAGCTATGTGGGCGTTCAAACCCTGTGTACGCGGATGCGAGGCTAAGTATTTCCTTTTTCTAACCATAGTCTCATGTAGGGTGAGCTGGACTGGAGAGCTGGAGATCGTGGAACTAGCGGGGGTGCCGGTGGACATGGCAGACTGAGAGACGGTGGGAGATGGTATTGTTGCCGCCGGTGCCCTAGATGCAGTGTTTCCTACTACGAAACTGGTGATTCCCTGACCCTGACTGCTTTGGCCTGGCAAAGATACCTGCACAGATACAGCAGGTGGTGCGCTAAATGGTGGTCCTACACTGCCGGAAGGGATGTTGCGTTGATGACTAGCTTCATTGGCCGAGGGTGCAACAACCTTAAGGGACGTTTGGTAGTTAGTCCAAGCTTTCAAATGCATGGTGGTTAAATGTCTATGCATGCAACTAGTATTGAGACTTTTCAGATTCTGACCTCTGCTTAAGGAAGTAGAACATTTTTGACAGATGACTTTGCGCTGATCAATTGGATGTTGTTTAAAAAAATGCCAGACTGCACTCTTTCTAGCATCGGATACCTTTTCAGGCATTGCAGACTGAGCTTTAACCGGATGGCCACGCTGTCCTCCACCAGGTTTTGGCTTTGCCACGCGTTTTGGGCAAGATACGGGCCCGGCAGATGGAACCTGTGGCGATGTTGATGCCTGCTGCGGCCCCTCCTCCTCCTCTGCTTCAGAACTGCTGCCGCCTGCACCCTGTTCCCCCAATGGCTGCCAATCGGGGTCAAGAACTGGGTCATCTAATAACTCTTCTTGTACCTCCTGCGCAACTTCGTCTGTGTCACCGTGTCGTTCGGTGGTATAGCGTTCGTGATGGGGCAACATAGTCTCATCAGGGTCTGATTCTTGATCAGCACCCTGCGAGGGCAATGTTGTGGTCTGAGTCAAAGGACCAGCATAGTAGTCTGGCTGTGGCTGTGCGTCAGTGCACTCCATGTCAGATTCAATTTGTAATGGGCATGGACTGTTAACTGCTTCACTTTCTAAGCCAGGGACGGTATGTGTAAAGAGCTCCATGGAGTAACCCGTTGTGTCGCCTGCTGCATTCTTCTCTGTTGTTGTTTTTGCTGAAGAGGACAAGGAAGTGACTTGTCCCTGACCGTGAACATCCACTAACGACGCGCTGCTTTTACTTTTACCAGTTTCACGAGATGAGGCAAAAGAGCTAGAGGCTGAGTCAGCAAGATAAGCCAAAACTTGCTCTTGCTGCTCCGGCTTTAAAAGCGGTTTTCCTAATCCCAGAAAAGGGAGCGTTCGAGGCCTTGTGTAGCCGGACGACGAACCTGGCTCCACAGCTCCAGACTTAGGTGCAATATTTTTTCCCCCACGACCACCTGATGCTCCACCACTACCACTACCCTCATTACCAGCTGACAATGAACGCCCCCGGCCACGACCTCTTCCACTAGACTTCCTCATTGTTTTAAAAACGTAACCAAACTAACGTTATTTGTTGCAGTCACACAACTTACACGGTGAGCTATAACTTCTGTATGATTTAGCTACCCCTTTACAGGTTGGTGAGACCACAGCGAAAATCAGGCCCAATGTTACACACTCTTTTTTTGGTGGCTGCAAATTAGAGAGATGCCCCACACGCAGGACTGTCACTGAAGCACAAATGTTAATATTAATGTCACACTATTATTTTTTTTTTATTTTTATTTTTTTCAGGAACACTTTAGAAACCCCCCAAAAAAAAAAAAATAGATTTTTGCAGGGAGAATTTAGAAAACAAATGTAACAAACTATATGCTTTCTATGGGCCACTGAGTGAGAGATGACGCACACAGGAATCAGGAGTGGCACACAAGCCCAGAGGCCAATATTTTTCTACCAATGATTGATGGAGTTATTTTCTCTGGTAGATTTTGGAACCCAAATCAAGGAAAAAAAATGTAGGCTTTCTATGGACCACAATTGGAGAGAGAGAGAGAGAGAGATGGCACACCCAGGAGTCAAGACTGGCACACAAGCAGAAAGGCCAATATTAATCTCCCACTGTTTTTTTTGGTTGTTTTTTTTTTTTTTTTTTTCAGGGAGACTTTAGAAAAAAAAATAATAAAAAAAATATGATTTTATCAGGAAGAATTTAGAAACCAAATAAAATAAAATGATTTTTTCAGGGAGAATTTAGAAAACAAATAAAACCAAAAATAGGCGTTCTATGGCCCACTGACTGAGAGATGACGCACCCAGGAGTCAAGACTGGCACACAAGCAGAAAGGCCAATATTAATCTCCCACTGTTTTTTTTGGTTGTTTTTTTTTTTTTTTTTTTCAGGGAGACTTTAGAAAAAAAAATAATAAAAAAAATATGATTTTATCAGGAAGAATTTAGAAACCAAATAAAATAAAATGATTTTTTCAGGGAGAATTTAGAAAACAAATAAAACCAAAAATAGGCGTTCTATGGCCCACTGACTGAGAGATGACGCACCCAGGAGTCAAGACTGGCACACAAGCAGAAAGGCCAATATTAATCTCCCACTGTTTTTTTTTTTTTTTTTCAGGGAGACTTTAGAAAAAAAAATAATAAAAAAAATATGATTTTATCAGGAAGAATTTAGAAACCAAATAAAATAAAATAATTTTTTCAGGGAGAATTTAGAAAACAAATAAAACCAAAAATAGGCGTTCTATGGCCCACTGACTGAGAGATGACGCACACAGGAGTCAGGAGTGGCACACAAACCCAGAGGCCAATATTTTTCTACCAATGATTGATGTAGTTATTTTCTCTGGTAGATTTTAGAACCCAAATCAAGGAAAAAAAATATAGGCTTTCTATGGACCACAATTGGAGAGAGAGAGAGAGAGAGAGAGAGAGAGAGAGAGAGAGAGAGAGAGAGATGGCACACCCAGGAGTCAAGACTGGCACACAAGCAGAAAGGCCAATATTAATCTCCCACTGTTTTTTTGGTTGTTTTTTTTTTTTTTTTTTTTCAGGGAGACTTTAGAAATAAAAATAATAAAAAAAATATGATTTTATCAGGAAGAATTTAGAAACCAAATAAAATAAAATGATTTTTTCAGGGAGAATTTAGAAAACAAATAAAACCAAAAATATGCGTTCTATGGCCCACTGACTGAGAGAGAGAGAGAGATGGAACGCTTAGTACTGGCACACAAGCCCAAAGGGCAATATTAATCTCCCTTTTTTTTTCCAGGGAGAATTTCTGAAACCCAAAAAAAAAATAAAATAGGCTTTCTATGGCCCACTATTTGTGAGAGAGATGGGACGCTCAGGACTGGCACAGATGGCACGCTCAGGACTGGCACAGAAGCCCAGAGGCCAATATTAATCTCCCTTTTTTTCTGGGAGAATTTATAAAACCAAAAAAATATTTAAATAGGCTTTCTATGGCCCACTATTTGTGAGAGAGATGGCACGCTCAGGACTGGCACAGATGGCACGCTCAGGACTGGCACAGAAGCCCAGAGGCCAATATTAATCTCCCTTTTTTTCAGGGAGAATTTATAAAACCCAAAAAAAAATAAAATAGGCTTTCTATGGCCCACTATTTGTGAGAGAGATGGCACACTCAGGACTGGCACACAAGCCCAAAGGCCAATATTAATCTCCCACTGTATTTTTATCAGGGAGAATTTATACACCCCACAAAAAAAAATACAGAAAAATGAAAAGGCTTTCTATGGCCCACTATGTGAGAGAGATGGCACACACAGGGATGGCACTCTAGCAGAAATGCCAAATTGCCAATCTTAATCTCCCACCAAAAAAAAAAAAAAAAAAAAAACAGGGAATGTCCTACAATTACTATCTCCCTGCCTGCAGTAATCTCAGCCAGGTATGGCAGGCAGCTACTATCTCCCTGCCTGCAGTAATCTCAGCCAGGTATGGCAGGCAGCAATAAGGAGTGGACTGATGCACAAATGAAATAAAAAGTGTGGACAAACAAAAAAGATAGCTGTGCAGAAAGGAAGGAACAAGAGGATTTGTGCTTTGAAAAAAGCAGTTGGTTTGCACAGCGGCGTACACACAGCAATGCAGCTATCAGGGAGCCTTCTAGGGCAGCCCAATGAGCTACAGCGCTGAGGGGAAAAAAAAAAAAAAAAAAAATTCCACTGTCCCTGCACACCGAGGGTGGTGTTGGACAGTGCAAATCGCTGCAGCACAAGCGGTTTTGTGGTTAATGGACCCTGCCTAACGCTATCCCTGCTTCTGACAAAGCGGCAGCAACCTCTCCCTAAGCTCAGATCAGCAGCAGTAAGATGGCGGTCGGCGGGAACGCCTCTTTATAGCCCCTGTGACGTCGCAGACAGCAAGCCAATCACTGCAATGCCCTTCTCTAAGATGGTGGGGACCAGGACCTATGTCATCACGCTGCCCACACTCTGCGTTTACCTTCATTGGCTGAGAAATGGCGCTTTTCGCGTCATTGAAACGCGACTTTGGCGCGAAAGTCGCGTACCGCATGGCCGACCCCGCACAGGGGTCGGATCGGGTTTCATGAAACCCCGACTTAGCCAAAAGTCGGCGACTTTTGAAAATGTTCGACCCGTTTCGCTCAACCCTACTGGCTAAGGCTGAAGGCATGAGCACAAGTGCTGGCTAAGGCTTAAGGCATGGGCATAAATGCTGGCTAAGGCTTAAGGCATGGGCACAAGTGCTGGCTAGGCTTAAGGCATGGGCACAAGTGCTGGCTAGGCTTAAGGCATACGGCTAACTCTTTGCATAAAGGGTTAGGCACCCATAGGGGTGAAGAGCTAGCTTTCACCCCTCTACTCTGTACTTGGACATTTAGGACTAGATCTTTGTTGTACAGTGCGGAGCCTCTCCATAACCCCATGCTCCAAGCGACCAGGCACTTCTTGTCTGTCCTCCGTAAATGGTTAATGCCTTCTTCCCCAATTACAGTCATGCATGCGCATTCAGACGGGACAAGAGCGAAGAGCGTAAAGCCTGCCCTGTGTGCATAACCATCATGTAACTAAAGACAGAAAAACAAACATGCAAGGGGCTCAAAAGTGCTGGCTAAGGCTTAAGGCATGGGCAAAAGTGCTGGCTAAGGCTTAAGGCATGGGCACAAGTGCTGGCTAAGGCTTAAGGCATGGGCACAAGTGCTGGCTAAGGCTTAAGGCATGGGCACAAGTGCTGGCTAAGGCTTAAGGCATGGGCACAAGTGCTGGCTAAGGCTTAAGGCATGGGCACAAGTGCTGGCTAGGCTTAAGGCATGGGCACAAGTGCTGGCTAGGCTTAAGGCAATGGCACAAGTGCTGGCTATGCTTAAGGCAACGGCACAAGTGCTGGCTAGGCTTAAGGCATGGGCACAAGTGCTGGCAAAGGCTTAAGACATGGGCACAAGTGCTGGCTAAGGCTTAAGGCATGGGCACAAGTGCTGGCTAAGGCTTAAGGCATGGGCACAAGTACTGTCTAGGCTTAAGGCATGGGCATAAGTGCTGGCTATGCTTAAGGCAACGGCACAAGTGCTGGCTATGCTTAAGGCAACGGCACAAGTGCTGGCTAGGCTTAAGGCATGGGCACAAGTGCTGGCTAAGGCTTAAGGCATGGACACAAGTGCTGGCTAGGCTTAAGGCCTGGGCACAAGTGCTGGCTAGGCTTAAGGCATGGGCACAAGTGCTGGCTAGGCATAAGGCAAGGGCACAAGTGCTGGCTAAGGCATAAGGCATGGGCACAAGTGCTGGCTATGCTTAAGGCAAAGGCACAAGTGCTGGCTATGCTTAAGGCAACGGCACAAGTGCTGGCTAGGCTTAAGGCATGGGCACAAGTGCTGGCTAAGGCTTAAGGCATGGGCACAAGTGCTGGCTAAGGCTTAAGGCATGGGCACAAGTGCTGGCTAAGGCTTAAGGCATGGGCACAAGTGCTGGCTAAGGCTTAAGGTATGGGCACAAGTGCTGGCTAAGGTTTAAGGCATGGGCACAAGTGCTGGCTAAGGTTTAAGGCATGGGCACAAGTGCTGGCTAAGGCTGAAGGCATGGGCACAAGTGCTGGCTAAGGCTTAAGGCATGGGCATAAGTGCTGGCTAAGGCTTAAGGCATGGGCACAAGTGCTGGCTAGGCTTAAGGCATGGGCACAAGTGCTGGCTAGGCTTAAGGCATACGGCTAACTCTTTGCACTCTTTGCATAAAGGGTTAGGCACCCATAGGGGTGAAGAGCTAGCTTTCACCCCTCTACTCTGTACTTGGACATTTAGGACTAGATCCTTTGTTGTACAGTGCGGAGCCTCTCCATAACCCCATGCTCCAAGCGACCAGGCACTTCTTGTCTGTCCTCCGTAAATGGGTAATGCCTTCTTCCCCAATTACAGTCGTGCATGCGCATTCAGACGGGACAAGAGCGAAGAGCGTAAAGCCTGCCCTGTGTGCATAACCATCATGTAACTAAAGACAGAAAAACAAACATGCAAGGGGCTCAAAAATGCTGGCTAAGGCTTAAGGCATGGGCAAAAGTGCTGGCTAAGGCTTAAGGCATGGGCACAAGTGCTGGCTAAGGCTTAAGGCATGGGCACAAGTGCTGGCTAAGGCTTAAGGCATGGGCACAAGTGCTGGCTAAGGCTTAAGGCATGGGCACAAGTGCTGGCTAAGGCTTAAGGCATGGGCACAAGTGCTGGCTAGGCTTAAGGCATACGGCTAACTCTTTGCACTCTTTGCATAAAGGGTTAGGCACCCATAGGGGTGAAGAGCTAGCTTTCACCCCTCTACTCTGTACTTGGACATTTAGGACTAGATCCTTTGTTGTACAGTGCGGAGCCTCTCCATAACCCCATGCTCCAAGCGACCAGGCACTTCTTGTCTGTCCTCCGTAAATGGGTAATGCCTTCTTCCCCAATTACAGTCGTGCATGCGCATTCAGACGGGACAAGAGCGAAGAGCGTAAAGCCTGCCCTGTGTGCATAACCATCATGTAACTAAAGACAGAAAAACAAACATGCAAGGGGCTCAAAAGTGCTGGCTAAGGCTTAAGGCATGGGCAAAAGTGCTGGCTAAGGCTTAAGGCATGGGCACAAGTGCTGGCTAAGGCTTAAGGCATGGGCACAAGTGCTGGCTAAGGCTTAAGGCATGGGCACAAGTGCTGGCTAAGGCTTAAGGCATGGGCACAAGTGCTGGCTAAGGCTTAAGGCATGGGCACAAGTGCTGGCTAAGGCTTAAGGCATGGGCACAAGTGCTGGCTAGGCTTAAGGAATGGGCACAAGTGCTGGCTAGGCATAAGGCATGGGCACAAGTGCTGGCTAGGCATAAGGCATGGGCACAAGTGCTGGCTAAGGCTTAAGGCATGGGCACAAGTGCTGGCTAAGGCTTAAGGCATGGGCACAAGTGCTGGCTAAGGCTTAAGGCATGGGCACAAGTGCTGGCTATGCTTAAGGCAACGGCACAAGTGCTGGCTAGGCTTAAGGCATGGGCACAAGTGCTGGCTAAGGCTTAAGGCATGGGCACAAGTGCTGGCTAAGGCTTAAGGCATGGGCACAAGTGCTGGCTAAGGCTTAAGGCATGGGCACAAGTGCTGGCTAAGGCTTAAGGCATGGGCACAAGTGCTGGCTAAGGCTTAAGGCATGGGCACAAGTGCTGGCTAAGGCTTAAGGCATGGGCACAAGTGCTGGCTAAGGCTTAAGGCATGGGCACAAGTGCTGGCTAAGGCTTAAGGCCTGGGCACAAGTGCTGGCTAGGCTTAAGGCCTGGGCACAAGTGCTGGCTAGGCTTAAGGCATGGGCACAAGTGCTGGCTAGGCATAAGGCAAGGGCACAAGTGCTGGCTAAGGCTTAAGGCATGGGCACAAGTGCTGGCTAGGCATAAGGCATGGGCACAAGTGCTGGCTAGGCATAAGGCATGGGCACAAGTGCTGGCTAGACATAAGGCATGGGCACAAGTGATGGCTAGGCATAAGGCATGGGCACAAGTGCTGGCTAGGCATAAGACATGGGCACAAGTGCTGGCTAAGGTTTAAGGCATGGGCACAAGTGCTGGCTAAGGCTTAAGGCATGGGCACAAGTGCTGGCTAAGGCTTAAGGCATGGGCACAAGTGCTGGCTAAGGCTTAAGGCATGGGCACAAGTGCTGGCTAAGGCTTAAGGCATGGGCACAAGTGCTGGCTAGGCATAAGGCAAGGGCACAAGTGCTGGCTAAGGCTTAAGGCATGGGCACAAGTGCTGGCTAGGCATAAGGCATGGGCACAAGTGCTGGCTAGGCATAAGGCATGGGCACAAGTGCTGGCTAGACATAAGGCATGGGCACAAGTGATGGCTAGGCATAAGGCATGGGCACAAGTGCTGGCTAGGCATAAGACATGGGCACAAGTGCTGGCTAAGGTTTAAGGCATGGGCACAAGTGCTGGCTAAGGCTTAAGGCATGGGCACAAGTGCTGGCTAAGGCTTAAGGCATGGGCACAAGTGCTGGCTAAGGCTTAAGGCATGGGCACAAGTGCTGGCTAAGGCTTAAGGCATGGGCACAAGTGCTGGCTAAGGCTTAAGGCATGGGCACAAGTGCTGGCTAAGGCTTAAGGCATGGGCACAAGTGCTGGCTAAGGCTTAAGGCATGGGCACAAGTGCTGGCTAAGGCTTAAGGCATGGGCACAAGTGCTGGCTAAGGCTTAAGGCATGGGCACAAGTGCTGGCTAAGGCTTAAGGCATGGGCACAAGTGCTGGCTAAGGCTTAAGGCATGGGCACAAGTGCTGGCTAAGGCTTAAGGCATGGGCACAAGTGCTGGCTAAGGCTTAAGGCATGGGCACAAGTGCTGGCTAAGGCTTAAGGCATGGGCACAAGTGCTGGCTAAGGCTTAAGGCATGGGCACAAGTGCTGGCTAAGGCTTAAGGCATGGGCACAAGTGCTGGCTAAGGCTTAAGGCATGGGCACAAGTGCTGGCTAAGGCTTAAGGCATGGGCACAAGTGCTGGCTAAGGCTTAAGGCATGGGCACAAGTGCTGGCTAAGGCTTAAGGCATGGGCACAAGTGCTGGCTAAGGCTTAAGGCATGGGCACAAGTGCTGGCTAAGGCTTAAGGCATGGGCACAAGTGCTGGCTAGGCTTAAGGAATGGGCACAAGTGCTGGCTAGGCATAAGGCATGGGCACAAGTGCTGGCTAGGCATAAGGCATGGGCACAAGTGCTGGCTACGAATAAGGCATGGGCACAAGTACTGGCTAGGCATAAGGCATGGGCACAAGTGCTGGCTAGGCATAAGACATGGGCACAAGTGCTGGCTAAGGTTTAAGGCATGGGCACAAGTGCTGGCTAAGGCTTAAGGCATGGGCACAAGTGCTGGCTAAGGCTTAAGGCATGGGCACAAGTGCTGGCTAAGGCATAAGGCATGGGCACAAGTGCTGGCTAGGCATAAGGCATGGGCACAAGTGTTGGCTAGGCATAAGGCATAGGCACAAGTGCTGGCTAGCCATAAGGCATGGGCACAAGTGCTGGCTAAGGCTTAAGGCATGGGCACAAGTGCTGGCTAAGGCTTAAGGCATGGGCACAAGTGCTGGCTAAGGCTTAAGGCATGGGCACAAGTGCTGGCTAAGGCTTAAGGCATGGGCACAAGTGCTGGCTAAGGCTTAAGGCATGGGCACAAGTACTGGCTAGGCTTAAGGCATGGGCACTAGTGCTGGCTATGCTTAAGGCAACGGCACAAGTGCTTGCTATGCTTAAGGCAACGGCACAAGTGCTGGCTAGGCTTAAGGCATGGGCACAAGTGCTGGCTAGGCTTAAGGCATGAGCACAAGTGCTGGCTAGGCATAAGGCATGGGCACAAGTGCTGGCTAGGCATAAGGCATGGGCACAAGTGCTGGCTAAGGCTTAAGGCATGGGCACCAGTGCTGGCTAAGGCTTAAGGCATGGGCACAAGTGCTGGCTAAGGCTTAAGGCATGGGCACAAGTGCTGGCTAAGGCTTAAGTCATGGGCACAAGTACTGGCTAGACTTAAGGCATGGGCAGAAGTGCTGCCTAAGGCTTAAGGCAACGGCACAAGTGCTGGTTAGGCTTAAGGCAACGGCACAAGTGATGGCTAGGCTTAAGGCATGGGCACAAGAGATGGCTAGGCTTAAGGCATGGGTACAAGTGCTGGCTAGGCATAAGGCATGGGCACAAGTGCTGGCTAGGCTTAAGGCATGGGCACAAGTGCTGGCTAAGGCTTAAGGCATGGGCACAAGTGCTGGCTAAGGCTTAAGGCATGGGCACAAGTGCTGGCTAAGGCTTAAGGCCTTGGCACAAGTGCTGGCTAGCCTTAAGGCCTGGGCACAAGTGCTGGCTAGGCTTAAGGCATGGGCACAAGTGCTGGCTAGGCATAAGGCAAGGGCACAAGTGCTGGCTAAGGCTTAAGGCATGGGCACAAGTGCTGGCTATGGTTAAGGCAACGGCACAAGTGCTGGCTATGCTTAAGGCAACGGCACAAGTGCTGGCTAGGCTTAAGGCATGGGCACAAGTGCTGGCTAAGGCTTAAGGCATGGGCACAAGTGCTGGCTAAGGCTTAAGGCATGGGCACAAGTGCTGGCTAAGGCTTAATGCATGGGCACAAGTGCTGGCTAAGGCTTAAGGTATGGGCACAAGTGCTGGTTAAGGTTTAAGGCATGGGCACAAGTGCTGGCTAAGGTTTAAGGCATGGGCACAAGTGCTGGCTAAGGCTTAAGGCATGGGCACAAGTGCTGGCTAAGGCTTAAGGCATGGGCACAAGTACTGGCTAGGCTTAAGGCATGGGCAGAAGTGCTGCCTAAGGCTTAAGGCAACGGCACAAGTGCTGGTTAGGCTTAAGGCAACGGCACAAGTGATGGCTAGGCTTAAGGCATGGGCACAAGAGATGGCTAGGCTTAAGGCATGGGTACAAGTGCTGGCTAGGCATAAGGCATGGGCACAAGTGCTGGCTAAGGCTTAAGGCATGGGCACAAGTGCTGGCTAAGGCTTAAGGCATGGGCACAAGTGCTGGCTAGGCATAAGGCATGGGCACAAGTGCTGGCTAGGCATAAGGCATAGGCACAAGTGCTGGCTAGCCATAAGGCATGGGCACAAGTGCTGGCTAAGGCTTAAGGCATGGGCACAAGTGCTGGCTAAGGCTTAAGGCATGGGCACAAGTGCTGGCTAAGGCTTAAGGCATGGGCACAAGTGCTGGCTAAGGCTTAAGGCATGGGCACAAGTGCTGGCTAAGGCTTAAGGCATGGGCACAAGTACTGGCTAGGCTTAAGGCATGGGCACTAGTGCTGGCTATGCTTAAGGCAACGGCACAAGTGCTTGCTATGCTTAAGGCAACGGCACAAGTGCTGGCTAGGCTTAAGGCATGGGCACAAGTGCTGGCTAGGCTTAAGGCATGAGCACAAGTGCTGGCTAGGCATAAGGCATGGGCACAAGTGCTGGCTAGGCATAAGGCATGGGCACAAGTGCTGGCTAAGGCTTAAGGCATGGGCACCAGTGCTGGCTAAGGCTTAAGGCATGGGCACAAGTGCTGGCTAAGGCTTAAGGCATGGGCACAAGTGCTGGCTAAGGCTTAAGTCATGGGCACAAGTACTGGCTAGACTTAAGGCATGGGCAGAAGTGCTGCCTAAGGCTTAAGGCAACGGCACAAGTGCTGGTTAGGCTTAAGGCAACGGCACAAGTGATGGCTAGGCTTAAGGCATGGGCACAAGAGATGGCTAGGCTTAAGGCATGGGTACAAGTGCTGGCTAGGCATAAGGCATGGGCACAAGTGCTGGCTAGGCTTAAGGCATGGGCACAAGTGCTGGCTAAGGCTTAAGGCATGGGCACAAGTGCTGGCTAAGGCTTAAGGCATGGGCACAAGTGCTGGCTAAGGCTTAAGGCCTTGGCACAAGTGCTGGCTAGCCTTAAGGCCTGGGCACAAGTGCTGGCTAGGCTTAAGGCATGGGCACAAGTGCTGGCTAGGCATAAGGCAAGGGCACAAGTGCTGGCTAAGGCTTAAGGCATGGGCACAAGTGCTGGCTATGGTTAAGGCAACGGCACAAGTGCTGGCTATGCTTAAGGCAACGGCACAAGTGCTGGCTAGGCTTAAGGCATGGGCACAAGTGCTGGCTAAGGCTTAAGGCATGGGCACAAGTGCTGGCTAAGGCTTAAGGCATGGGCACAAGTGCTGGCTAAGGCTTAATGCATGGGCACAAGTGCTGGCTAAGGCTTAAGGTATGGGCACAAGTGCTGGTTAAGGTTTAAGGCATGGGCACAAGTGCTGGCTAAGGTTTAAGGCATGGGCACAAGTGCTGGCTAAGGCTTAAGGCATGGGCACAAGTGCTGGCTAAGGCTTAAGGCATGGGCACAAGTACTGGCTAGGCTTAAGGCATGGGCAGAAGTGCTGCCTAAGGCTTAAGGCAACGGCACAAGTGCTGGTTAGGCTTAAGGCAACGGCACAAGTGATGGCTAGGCTTAAGGCATGGGCACAAGAGATGGCTAGGCTTAAGGCATGGGTACAAGTGCTGGCTAGGCATAAGGCATGGGCACAAGTGCTGGCTAAGGCTTAAGGCATGGGCACAAGTGCTGGCTAAGGCTTAAGGCATGGGCACAAGTGCTGGCTAAGGCTTAAGGCTTGGGCACAAGTGCTGGCTAGGCTTAAGGCCTGGGCACAAGTGCTGGCTAGGCTTAAGGCATGGGCACAAGTGCTGGCTAGGCATAAGGCAAGGGCACAAGTGCTGGCTAGGCATAAGGCATGGGCACAAGTGATGGCTAAGGCTTAAGGCATGGGCACAAGTGCTGGCTATGCTTAAGGCAACGGCACAAGTGCTGGCTATGCTTAAGGCAACGGCACAAGTGCTGGCTAGGCTTAAGGCATGGGCACAAGTGCTGGCTAAGGTTTAAGGCATGGGCACAAGTGCTGGCTAAGGCTGAAGGCATGGGCACAAGTGCTGGCTAAGGCTTAAGGCATGGGCATAAATGCTGGCTAAGGCTTAAGGCATGGGCACAAGTGCTGGCTAGGCTTAAGGCATGGGCACAAGTGCTGGCTAGGCTTAAGGCATACGGCTAACTCTTTGCATAAAGGGTTAGGCACCCATAGGGGTGAAGAGCTAGCTTTCACCCCTCTACTCTGTACTTGGACATTTAGGACTAGATCTTTGTTGTACAGTGCGGAGCCTCTCCATAACCCCATGCTCCAAGCGACCAGGCACTTCTTGTCTGTCCTCCGTAAATGGTTAATGCCTTCTTCCCCAATTACAGTCATGCATGCGCATTCAGACGGGACAAGAGCGAAGAGCGTAAAGCCTGCCCTGTGTGCATAACCATCATGTAACTAAAGACAGAAAAACAAACATGCAAGGGGCTCAAAAGTGCTGGCTAAGGCTTAAGGCATGGGCAAAAGTGCTGGCTAAGGCTTAAGGCATGGGCACAAGTGCTGGCTAAGGCTTAAGGCATGGGCACAAGTGCTGGCTAAGGCTTAAGGCATGGGCACAAGTGCTGGCTAAGGCTTAAGGCATGGGCACAAGTGCTGGCTAAGGCTTAAGGCATGGGCACAAGTGCTGGCTAGGCTTAAGGCATGGGCACAAGTGCTGGCTAGGCTTAAGGCAATGGCACAAGTGCTGGCTATGCTTAAGGCAACGGCACAAGTGCTGGCTAGGCTTAAGGCATGGGCACAAGTGCTGGCAAAGGCTTAAGACATGGGCACAAGTGCTGGCTAAGGCTTAAGGCATGGGCACAAGTGCTGGCTAAGGCTTAAGGCATGGGCACAAGTACTGTCTAGGCTTAAGGCATGGGCATAAGTGCTGGCTATGCTTAAGGCAACGGCACAAGTGCTGGCTATGCTTAAGGCAACGGCACAAGTGCTGGCTAGGCTTAAGGCATGGGCACAAGTGCTGGCTAAGGCTTAAGGCATGGACACAAGTGCTGGCTAGGCTTAAGGCCTGGGCACAAGTGCTGGCTAGGCTTAAGGCATGGGCACAAGTGCTGGCTAGGCATAAGGCAAGGGCACAAGTGCTGGCTAAGGCATAAGGCATGGGCACAAGTGCTGGCTATGCTTAAGGCAAAGGCACAAGTGCTGGCTATGCTTAAGGCAACGGCACAAGTGCTGGCTAGGCTTAAGGCATGGGCACAAGTGCTGGCTAAGGCTTAAGGCATGGGCACAAGTGCTGGCTAAGGCTTAAGGCATGGGCACAAGTGCTGGCTAAGGCTTAAGGCATGGGCACAAGTGCTGGCTAAGGCTTAAGGTATGGGCACAAGTGCTGGCTAAGGTTTAAGGCATGGGCACAAGTGCTGGCTAAGGTTTAAGGCATGGGCACAAGTGCTGGCTAAGGCTGAAGGCATGGGCACAAGTGCTGGCTAAGGCTTAAGGCATGGGCATAAGTGCTGGCTAAGGCTTAAGGCATGGGCACAAGTGCTGGCTAGGCTTAAGGCATGGGCACAAGTGCTGGCTAGGCTTAAGGCATACGGCTAACTCTTTGCACTCTTTGCATAAAGGGTTAGGCACCCATAGGGGTGAAGAGCTAGCTTTCACCCCTCTACTCTGTACTTGGACATTTAGGACTAGATCCTTTGTTGTACAGTGCGGAGCCTCTCCATAACCCCATGCTCCAAGCGACCAGGCACTTCTTGTCTGTCCTCCGTAAATGGGTAATGCCTTCTTCCCCAATTACAGTCGTGCATGCGCATTCAGACGGGACAAGAGCGAAGAGCGTAAAGCCTGCCCTGTGTGCATAACCATCATGTAACTAAAGACAGAAAAACAAACATGCAAGGGGCTCAAAAATGCTGGCTAAGGCTTAAGGCATGGGCAAAAGTGCTGGCTAAGGCTTAAGGCATGGGCACAAGTGCTGGCTAAGGCTTAAGGCATGGGCACAAGTGCTGGCTAAGGCTTAAGGCATGGGCACAAGTGCTGGCTAAGGCTTAAGGCATGGGCACAAGTGCTGGCTAAGGCTTAAGGCATGGGCACAAGTGCTGGCTAGGCTTAAGGCATACGGCTAACTCTTTGCACTCTTTGCATAAAGGGTTAGGCACCCATAGGGGTGAAGAGCTAGCTTTCACCCCTCTACTCTGTACTTGGACATTTAGGACTAGATCCTTTGTTGTACAGTGCGGAGCCTCTCCATAACCCCATGCTCCAAGCGACCAGGCACTTCTTGTCTGTCCTCCGTAAATGGGTAATGCCTTCTTCCCCAATTACAGTCGTGCATGCGCATTCAGACGGGACAAGAGCGAAGAGCGTAAAGCCTGCCCTGTGTGCATAACCATCATGTAACTAAAGACAGAAAAACAAACATGCAAGGGGCTCAAAAGTGCTGGCTAAGGCTTAAGGCATGGGCAAAAGTGCTGGCTAAGGCTTAAGGCATGGGCACAAGTGCTGGCTAAGGCTTAAGGCATGGGCACAAGTGCTGGCTAAGGCTTAAGGCATGGGCACAAGTGCTGGCTAAGGCTTAAGGCATGGGCACAAGTGCTGGCTAAGGCTTAAGGCATGGGCACAAGTGCTGGCTAAGGCTTAAGGCATGGGCACAAGTGCTGGCTAGGCTTAAGGAATGGGCACAAGTGCTGGCTAGGCATAAGGCATGGGCACAAGTGCTGGCTAGGCATAAGGCATGGGCACAAGTGCTGGCTAAGGCTTAAGGCATGGGCACAAGTGCTGGCTAAGGCTTAAGGCATGGGCACAAGTGCTGGCTAAGGCTTAAGGCATGGGCACAAGTGCTGGCTATGCTTAAGGCAACGGCACAAGTGCTGGCTAGGCTTAAGGCATGGGCACAAGTGCTGGCTAAGGCTTAAGGCATGGGCACAAGTGCTGGCTAAGGCTTAAGGCATGGGCACAAGTGCTGGCTAAGGCTTAAGGCATGGGCACAAGTGCTGGCTAAGGCTTAAGGCATGGGCACAAGTGCTGGCTAAGGCTTAAGGCATGGGCACAAGTGCTGGCTAAGGCTTAAGGCATGGGCACAAGTGCTGGCTAAGGCTTAAGGCATGGGCACAAGTGCTGGCTAAGGCTTAAGGCCTGGGCACAAGTGCTGGCTAGGCTTAAGGCCTGGGCACAAGTGCTGGCTAGGCTTAAGGCATGGGCACAAGTGCTGGCTAGGCATAAGGCAAGGGCACAAGTGCTGGCTAAGGCTTAAGGCATGGGCACAAGTGCTGGCTAGGCATAAGGCATGGGCACAAGTGCTGGCTAGGCATAAGGCATGGGCACAAGTGCTGGCTAGACATAAGGCATGGGCACAAGTGATGGCTAGGCATAAGGCATGGGCACAAGTGCTGGCTAGGCATAAGACATGGGCACAAGTGCTGGCTAAGGTTTAAGGCATGGGCACAAGTGCTGGCTAAGGCTTAAGGCATGGGCACAAGTGCTGGCTAAGGCTTAAGGCATGGGCACAAGTGCTGGCTAAGGCTTAAGGCATGGGCACAAGTGCTGGCTAAGGCTTAAGGCATGGGCACAAGTGCTGGCTAAGGCTTAAGGCATGGGCACAAGTGCTGGCTAGGCATAAGGCATGGGCACAAGTGCTGGCTAGGCATAAGGCATGGGCACAAGTGCTGTCTAGGCATAAGGCATGGGCACAAGAGCTGGCTAAGGCTTAAGGCATGGGCACAAGTGCTGGCTAAGGCTTAAGGCATGGGCACAAGTGCTGGCTAAGGCTTAAGGCATGGGCACAAGTGCTGGCTAAGGCTTAAGGCATGGGCACAAGTACTGGCTAGGCTTAAGGCATGGGCACAAGTGCTGGCTATGCTTAAGGCAACGGCACAAGTGCTGGCTATGCTTAAGGCAACGGCACAAGTGCTGGCTAGGCATAAGGCATGGGCACAAGTGCTGGCTAGGCTTAAGGCATGGGCACAAATGCTGGCTATGCTTAAGGCAACGGCACAAGTGCTGGCTATGCTTAAGGCAACGGCACAAGTGCTGGCTAGGCTTAAGGCATGGGCACAAGTGCTGGCAAAGGCTTAAGACATGGGCACAAGTGCTGGCTAAGGCTTAAGGCATGGGCACAAGTGCTGGCTAAGGCTTAAGGCATGGGCACAAGTACTGTCTAGGCTTAAGGCATGGGCATAAGTGCTGGCTATGCTTAAGGCAACGGCACAAGTGCTGGCTATGCTTAAGGCAACGGCACAAGTGCTGGCTAGGCTTAAGGCATGGGCACAAGTGCTGGCTAAGGCTTAAGGCATGGGCACAAGTGCTGGCTAGGCTTAAGGCCTGGGCACAAGTGCTGGCTAGGCTTAAGGCATGGGCACAAGTGCTGGCTAGGCATAAGGCAAGGGCACAAGTGCTGGCTAAGGCATAAGGCATGGGCACAAGTGCTGGCTATGCTTAAGGCAAAGGCACAAGTGCTGGCTATGCTTAAGGCAACGGCACAAGTGCTGGCTAGGCTTAAGGCATGGGCACAAGTGCTGGCTAAGGCTTAAGGCATGGGCACAAGTGCTGGCTAAGGCTTAAGGCATGGGCACAAGTGCTGGCTAAGGCTTAAGGTATGGGCACAAGTGCTGGCTAAGGTTTAAGGCATGGGCACAAGTGCTGGCTAAGGTTTAAGGCATGGGCACAAGTGCTGGCTAAGGCTGAAGGCATGGGCACAAGTGCTGGCTAGGCTTAAGGCATGGGCACAAGTGCTGGCTAGGCTTAAGGCATACGGCTAACTCTTTGCACTCTTTGCATAAAGGGTTAGGCACCCATAGGGGTGAAGAGCTAGCTTTCACCCCTCTACTCTGTACTTGGACATTTAGGACTAGATCCTTTGTTGTACAGTGCGGAGCCTCTCCATAACCCCATGCTCCAAGCGACCAGGCACTTCTTGTCTGTCCTCCGTAAATGGGTAATGCCTTCTTCCCCAATTACAGTCGTGCATGCGCATTCAGACGGGACAAGAGCGAAGAGCGTAAAGCCTGCCCTGTGTGCATAACCATCATGTAACTAAAGACAGAAAAACAAACATGCAAGGGGCTCAAAAGTGCTGGCTAAGGCTTAAGGCATGGGCAAAAGTGCTGGCTAAGGCTTAAGGCATGGGCACAAGTGCTGGCTAAGGCTTAAGGCATGGGCACAAGTGCTGGCTAAGGCTTAAGGCATGGGCACAAGTGCTGGCTAAGGCTTAAGGCATGGGCACAAGTGCTGGCTAAGGCTTAAGGCATGGGCACAAGTGCTGGCTAGGCTTAAGGCATACGGCTAACTCTTTGCACTCTTTGCATAAAGGGTTAGGCACCCATAGGGGTGAAGAGCTAGCTTTCACCCCTCTACTCTGTACTTGGACATTTAGGACTAGATCCTTTGTTGTACAGTGCGGAGCCTCTCCATAACCCCATGCTCCAAGCGACCAGGCACTTCTTGTCTGTCCTCCGTAAATGGGTAATGCCTTCTTCCCCAATTACAGTCGTGCATGCGCATTCAGACGGGACAAGAGCGAAGAGCGTAAAGCCTGCCCTGTGTGCATAACCATCATGTAACTAAAGACAGAAAAACAAACATGCAAGGGGCTCAAAAGTGCTGGCTAAGGCTTAAGGCATGGGCAAAAGTGCTGGCTAAGGCTTAAGGCATGGGCACAAGTGCTGGCTAAGGCTTAAGGCATGGGCACAAGTGCTGGCTAAGGCTTAAGGCATGGGCACAAGTGCTGGCTAAGGCTTAAGGCATGGGCACAAGTGCTGGCTAAGGCTTAAGGCATGGGCACAAGTGCTGGCTAAGGCTTAAGGCATGGGCACAAGTGCTGGCTAGGCTTAAGGAATGGGCACAAGTGCTAACTAGGCATAAGGCATGGGCACAAGTGCTGGCTAGGCATAAGGCATGGGCACAAGTGCTGGCTAAGGCTTAAGGCATGGGCACAAGTGCTGGCTAAGGCTTAAGGCATGGGCACAAGTGCTGGCTAAGGCTTAAGGCATGGGCACAAGTGCTGGCTATGCTTAAGGCAACCGCACAAGTGCTGGCTAGGCTTAAGGCATGGGCACAAGTGCTGGCTAAGGCTTAAGGCATGGGCACAAGTGCTGGCTAAGGCTTAAGGCATGGGCACAAGTGCTGGCTAAGGCTTAAGGCATGGGCACAAGTGCTGGCTAAGGCTTAAGGCATGGGCACAAGTGCTGGCTAAGGCTTAAGGCATGGGCACAAGTGCTGGCTAAGGCTTAAGGCATGGGCACAAGTGCTGGCTAAGGCTTAAGGCATGGGCACAAGTGCTGGCTAAGGCTTAAGGCCTGGGCACAAGTGCTGGCTAAGGCTTAAGGCATGGGCACAAGTGCTGGCTAAGGCTTAAGGCATGGGCACAAGTACTGTCTAGGCTTAAGGCATGGGCATAAGTGCTGGCTATGCTTAAGGCAACGGCACAAGTGCTGGCTATGCTTAAGGCAACGGCACAAGTGCTGGCTAGGCTTAAGGCATGGGCACAAGTGCTGGCTAAGGCTTAAGGCATGGACACAAGTGCTGGCTAGGCTTAAGGCCTGGGCACAAGTGCTGGCTAGGCTTAAGGCATGGGCACAAGTGCTGGCTAGGCATAAGGCAAGGGCACAAGTGCTGGCTAAGGCATAAGGCATGGGCACAAGTGCTGGCTATGCTTAAGGCAAAGGCACAAGTGCTGGCTATGCTTAAGGCAACGGCACAAGTGCTGGCTAGGCTTAAGGCATGGGCACAAGTGCTGGCTAAGGCTTAAGGCATGGGCACAAGTGCTGGCTAAGGCTTAAGGCATGGGCACAAGTGCTGGCTAAGGCTTAAGGCATGGGCACAAGTGCTGGCTAAGGCTTAAGGTATGGGCACAAGTGCTGGCTAAGGTTTAAGGCATGGGCACAAGTGCTGGCTAAGGTTTAAGGCATGGGCACAAGTGCTGGCTAAGGCTGAAGGCATGGGCACAAGTGCTGGCTAAGGCTTAAGGCATGGGCATAAGTGCTGGCTAAGGCTTAAGGCATGGGCACAAGTGCTGGCTAGGCTTAAGGCATGGGCACAAGTGCTGGCTAGGCTTAAGGCATACGGCTAACTCTTTGCACTCTTTGCATAAAGGGTTAGGCACCCATAGGGGTGAAGAGCTAGCTTTCACCCCTCTACTCTGTACTTGGACATTTAGGACTAGATCCTTTGTTGTACAGTGCGGAGCCTCTCCATAACCCCATGCTCCAAGCGACCAGGCACTTCTTGTCTGTCCTCCGTAAATGGGTAATGCCTTCTTCCCCAATTACAGTCGTGCATGCGCATTCAGACGGGACAAGAGCGAAGAGCGTAAAGCCTGCCCTGTGTGCATAACCATCATGTAACTAAAGACAGAAAAACAAACATGCAAGGGGCTCAAAAATGCTGGCTAAGGCTTAAGGCATGGGCAAAAGTGCTGGCTAAGGCTTAAGGCATGGGCACAAGTGCTGGCTAAGGCTTAAGGCATGGGCACAAGTGCTGGCTAAGGCTTAAGGCATGGGCACAAGTGCTGGCTAAGGCTTAAGGCATGGGCACAAGTGCTGGCTAAGGCTTAAGGCATGGGCACAAGTGCTGGCTAGGCTTAAGGCATACGGCTAACTCTTTGCACTCTTTGCATAAAGGGTTAGGCACCCATAGGGGTGAAGAGCTAGCTTTCACCCCTCTACTCTGTACTTGGACATTTAGGACTAGATCCTTTGTTGTACAGTGCGGAGCCTCTCCATAACCCCATGCTCCAAGCGACCAGGCACTTCTTGTCTGTCCTCCGTAAATGGGTAATGCCTTCTTCCCCAATTACAGTCGTGCATGCGCATTCAGACGGGACAAGAGCGAAGAGCGTAAAGCCTGCCCTGTGTGCATAACCATCATGTAACTAAAGACAGAAAAACAAACATGCAAGGGGCTCAAAAGTGCTGGCTAAGGCTTAAGGCATGGGCAAAAGTGCTGGCTAAGGCTTAAGGCATGGGCACAAGTGCTGGCTAAGGCTTAAGGCATGGGCACAAGTGCTGGCTAAGGCTTAAGGCATGGGCACAAGTGCTGGCTAAGGCTTAAGGCATGGGCACAAGTGCTGGCTAAGGCTTAAGGCATGGGCACAAGTGCTGGCTAAGGCTTAAGGCATGGGCACAAGTGCTGGCTAGGCTTAAGGAATGGGCACAAGTGCTGGCTAGGCATAAGGCATGGGCACAAGTGCTGGCTAGGCATAAGGCATGGGCACAAGTGCTGGCTAAGGCTTAAGGCATGGGCACAAGTGCTGGCTAAGGCTTAAGGCATGGGCACAAGTGCTGGCTAAGGCTTAAGGCATGGGCACAAGTGCTGGCTATGCTTAAGGCAACGGCACAAGTGCTGGCTAGGCTTAAGGCATGGGCACAAGTGCTGGCTAAGGCTTAAGGCATGGGCACAAGTGCTGGCTAAGGCTTAAGGCATGGGCACAAGTGCTGGCTAAGGCTTAAGGCATGGGCACAAGTGCTGGCTAAGGCTTAAGGCATGGGCACAAGTGCTGGCTAAGGCTTAAGGCATGGGCACAAGTGCTGGCTAAGGCTTAAGGCATGGGCACAAGTGCTGGCTAAGGCTTAAGGCATGGGCACAAGTGCTGGCTAAGGCTTAAGGCCTGGGCACAAGTGCTGGCTAGGCTTAAGGCCTGGGCACAAGTGCTGGCTAGGCTTAAGGCATGGGCACAAGTGCTGGCTAGGCATAAGGCAAGGGCACAAGTGCTGGCTAAGGCTTAAGGCATGGGCACAAGTGCTGGCTAGGCATAAGGCATGGGCACAAGTGCTGGCTAGGCATAAGGCATGGGCACAAGTGCTGGCTAGACATAAGGCATGGGCACAAGTGATGGCTAGGCATAAGGCATGGGCACAAGTGCTGGCTAGGCATAAGACATGGGCACAAGTGCTGGCTAAGGTTTAAGGCATGGGCACAAGTGCTGGCTAAGGCTTAAGGCATGGGCACAAGTGCTGGCTAAGGCTTAAGGCATGGGCACAAGTGCTGGCTAAGGCTTAAGGCATGGGCACAAGTGCTGGCTAAGGCTTAAGGCATGGGCACAAGTGCTGGCTAAGGCTTAAGGCATGGGCACAAGTGCTGGCTAGGCATAAGGCATGGGCACAAGTGCTGGCTAGGCATAAGGCATGGGCACAAGTGCTGTCTAGGCATAAGGCATGGGCACAAGAGCTGGCTAAGGCTTAAGGCATGGGCACAAGTGCTGGCTAAGGCTTAAGGCATGGGCACAAGTGCTGGCTAAGGCTTAAGGCATGGGCACAAGTGCTGGCTAAGGCTTAAGGCATGGGCACAAGTACTGGCTAGGCTTAAGGCATGGGCACAAGTGCTGGCTATGCTTAAGGCAACGGCACAAGTGCTGGCTATGCTTAAGGCAACGGCACAAGTGCTGGCTAGGCATAAGGCATGGGCACAAGTGCTGGCTAGGCTTAAGGCATGGGCACAAATGCTGGCTATGCTTAAGGCAACGGCACAAGTGCTGGCTATGCTTAAGGCAACGGCACAAGTGCTGGCTAGGCTTAAGGCATGGGCACAAGTGCTGGCAAAGGCTTAAGACATGGGCACAAGTGCTGGCTAAGGCTTAAGGCATGGGCACAAGTGCTGGCTAAGGCTTAAGGCATGGGCACAAGTAACTGTCTAGGCAAGGCATGGGCATAAGTGCTGGCTATGCTTAAGGCAACGGCACAAGTGCTGGCTATGCTTAAGGCAACGGCACAAGTGCTGGCTAGGCTTAAGGCATGGGCACAAGTGCTGGCTAAGGCTTAAGGCATGGGCACAAGTGCTGGCTAGGCTTAAGGCCTGGGCACAAGTGCTGGCTAGGCTTAAGGCATGGGCACAAGTGCTGGCTAGGCATAAGGCAAGGGCACAAGTGCTGGCTAAGGCATAAGGCATGGGCACAAGTGCTGGCTATGCTTAAGGCAAAGGCACAAGTGCTGGCTATGCTTAAGGCAACGGCACAAGTGCTGGCTAGGCTTAAGGCATGGGCACAAGTGCTGGCTAAGGCTTAAGGCATGGGCACAAGTGCTGGCTAAGGCTTAAGGCATGGGCACAAGTGCTGGCTAAGGCTTAAGGTATGGGCACAAGTGCTGGCTAAGGTTTAAGGCATGGGCACAAGTGCTGGCTAAGGTTTAAGGCATGGGCACAAGTGCTGGCTAAGGCTGAAGGCATGGGCACAAGTGCTGGCTAGGCTTAAGGCATGGGCACAAGTGCTGGCTAGGCTTAAGGCATACGGCTAACTCTTTGCACTCTTTGCATAAAGGGTTAGGCACCCATAGGGGTGAAGAGCTA
>NW_027193916.1:0-43489 GCF_032444005.1 Ranitomeya imitator | reverse complement strand
GCATTGGTAAAAGCACTATGATGAAAAGTGTGATATGTTTTCAGGTATCTCCTATACTAATAGAGCCACATGCTCACCGGTTTGCCACATGATGTAGGCCTATGGACAGAACAAGAAACCACCAAAAATTTTAACCAGTCATCGTTCTCACAACACTGAGGACCAGTCATTCGAAATGACTTCTCCATGCATTTTATGCATTGGTAAAAGCACTATGATGAAAAGTGTGATATGTTTTCAGGTATCTCCTATACTAATAGAGCCACATGCTCACCGGTTTGCCACATGATGTAGGCCTATGGACTGAACAAGAAAACACCAAAAATTTTAACCAGTCATCGTTCTCACAACACTGAGGACCAGTCATTCGAAATGACTTCTCCATGCATTTTATGCATTGGTAAAAGCACTATGATGAAAAGTGTGATATGTTTTCAGGTATCTCCTATACTAATAGAGCCACATGCTCACCGGTTTGCCACATGATGTAGGCCTATGGACTGAACAAGAAACCACCAAAAATTTTAACCAGTCATCGTTCTCACAACACTGAGGACCAGTCATTCGAAATGACTTCTCCATGCATTTTATGCATTGGTAAAAGCACTATGATGAAAAGTGTGATATGTTTTCAGGTATCTCCTATACTAATAGAGCCACATGCTCACCGGTTTGCCACATGATGTAGGCCTATGGACTGAACAAGAAACCACCAAAAATTTTAACCAGTCATCGTTCTCACAACACTGAGGACCAGTCATTCGAAATGACTTCTCCATGCATTTTATGCATTGGTAAAAGCACTATGATGAAAAGTGTGATATGTTTTCAGGTATCTCCTATACTAATAGAGCCACATGCTCACCGGTTTGCCACATGATGTAGGCCTATGGACTGAACAAGAAACCACCAAAATTTTAACCAGTCATCGTTCTCACAACACTGAGGACCAGTCATTCGAAATGACTTCTCCATGCATTTTATGCATTGGTAAAAGCACTATGATGAAAAGTGTGATATGTTTTCAGGTATCTCCTATACTAATAGAGCCACATGCTCACCGGTTTGCCACATGATGTAGGCCTATGGACTGAACAAGAAACCACCAAAAATTTTAACCAGTCATCGTTCTCACAACACTGAGGACCAGTCATTCGAAATGACTTCTCCATGCATTTTATGCATTGGTAAAAGCACTATGATGAAAAGTGTGATATGTTTTCAGGTATCTCCTATACTAATAGAGCCACATGCTCACCGGTTTGCCACATGATGTAGGCCTATGGACTGAACAAGAAACCACCAAAAATTTTAACCAGTCATCGTTCTCACAACACTGAGGACCAGTCATTCGAAATGACTTCTCCATGCATTTTATGCATTGGTAAAAGCACTATGATGAAAAGTGTGATATGTTTTCAGGTATCTCCTATACTAATAGAGCCACATGCTCACCGGTTTGCCACATGATGTAGGCCTATGGACTGAACAAGAAACCACCAAAAATTTTAACCAGTCATCGTTCTCACAACACTGAGGACCAGTCATTCGAAATGACTTCTCCATGCATTTTATGCATTGGTAAAAGCACTATGATGAAAAGTGTGATATGTTTTCAGGTATCTCCTATACTAATAGAGCCACATGCTCACCGGTTTGCCACATGATGTAGGCCTATGGACTGAACAAGAAACCACCAAAAATTTTAACCAGTCATCGTTCTCACAACACTGAGGACCAGTCATTCGAAATGACTTCTCCATGCATTTTATGCATTGGTAAAAGCACTATGATGAAAAGTGTGATATGTTTTCAGGTATCTCCTATACTAATAGAGCCACATGCTCACCGGTTTGCCACATGATGTAGGCCTATGGACTGAACAAGAAACCACCAAAAATTTTAACCAGTCATCGTTCTCACAACACTGAGGACCAGTCATTCGAAATGACTTCTCCATGCATTTTATGCATTGGTAAAAGCACTATGATGAAAAGTGTGATATGTTTTCAGGTATCTCCTATACTAATAGAGCCACATGCTCACCGGTTTGCCACATGATGTAGGCCTATGGACTGAACAAGAAACCACCAAAAATTTTAACCAGTCATCGTTCTCACAACACTGAGGACCAGTCATTCGAAATGACTTCTCCATGCATTTTATGCATTGGTAAAAGCACTATGATGAAAAGTGTGATATGTTTTCAGGTATCTCCTATACTAATAGAGCCACATGCTCACCGGTTTGCCACATGATGTAGGCCTATGGACTGAACAAGAAACCACCAAAAATTTTAACCAGTCATCGTTCTCACAACACTGAGGACCAGTCATTCGAAATGACTTCTCCATGCATTTTATGCATTGGTAAAAGCACTATGATGAAAAGTGTGATATGTTTTCAGGTATCTCCTATACTAATAGAGCCACATGCTCACCGGTTTGCCACATGATGTAGGCCTATGGACTGAACAAGAAACCACCAAAAATTTTAACCAGTCATCGTTCTCACAACACTGAGGACCAGTCATTCGAAATGACTTCTCCATGCATTTTATGCATTGGTAAAAGCACTATGATGAAAAGTGTGATATGTTTTCAGGTATCTCCTATACTAATAGAGCCACATGCTCACCGGTTTGCCACATGATGTAGGCCTATGGACTGAACAAGAAACCACCAAAAATTTTAACCAGTCATCGTTCTCACAACACTGAGGACCAGTCATTCGAAATGACTTCTCCATGCATTTTATGCATTGGTAAAAGCACTATGATGAAAAGTGTGATATGTTTTCAGGTATCTCCTATACTAATAGAGCCACATGCTCACCGGTTTGCCACATGATGTAGGCCTATGGACTGAACAAGAAACCACCAAAAATTTTAACCAGTCATCGTTCTCACAACACTGAGGACCAGTCATTCGAAATGACTTCTCCATGCATTTTATGCATTGGTAAAAGCACTATGATGAAAAGTGTGATATGTTTTCAGGTATCTCCTATACTAATAGAGCCACATGCTCACCGGTTTGCCACATGATGTAGGCCTATGGACTGAACAAGAAACCACCAAAAATTTTAACCAGTCATCGTTCTCACAACACTGAGGACCAGTCATTCGAAATGACTTCTCCATGCATTTTATGCATTGGTAAAAGCACTATGATGAAAAGTGTGATATGTTTTCAGGTATCTCCTATACTAATAGAGCCACATGCTCACCGGTTTGCCACATGATGTAGGCCTATGGACTGAACAAGAAACCACCAAAAATTTTAACCAGTCATCGTTCTCACAACACTGAGGACCAGTCATTCGAAATGACTTCTCCATGCATTTTATGCATTGGTAAAAGCACTATGATGAAAAGTGTGATATGTTTTCAGGTATCTCCTATACTAATAGAGCCACATGCTCACCGGTTTGCCACATGATGTAGGCCTATGGACTGAACAAGAAACCACCAAAAATTTTAACCAGTCATCGTTCTCACAACACTGAGGACCAGTCATTCGAAATGACTTCTCCATGCATTTTATGCATTGGTAAAAGCACTATGATGAAAAGTGTGATATGTTTTCAGGTATCTCCTATACTAATAGAGCCACATGCTCACCGGTTTGCCACATGATGTAGGCCTATGGACTGAACAAGAAACCACCAAAAATTTTAACCAGTCATCGTTCTCACAACACTGAGGACCAGTCATTCGAAATGACTTCTCCATGCATTTTATGCATTGGTAAAAGCACTATGATGAAAAGTGTGATATGTTTTCAGGTATCTCCTATACTAATAGAGCCACATGCTCACCGGTTTGCCACATGATGTAGGCCTATGGACTGAACAAGAAACCACCAAAAATTTTAACCAGTCATCGTTCTCACAACACTGAGGACCAGTCATTCGAAATGACTTCTCCATGCATTTTATGCATTGGTAAAAGCACTATGATGAAAAGTGTGATATGTTTTCAGGTATCTCCTATACTAATAGAGCCACATGCTCACCGGTTTGCCACATGATGTAGGCCTATGGACTGAACAAGAAACCACCAAAAATTTTAACCAGTCATCGTTCTCACAACACTGAGGACCAGTCATTCGAAATGACTTCTCCATGCATTTTATGCATTGGTAAAAGCACTATGATGAAAAGTGTGATATGTTTTCAGGTATCTCCTATACTAATAGAGCCACATGCTCACCGGTTTGCCACATGATGTAGGCCTATGGACTGAACAAGAAACCACCAAAAATTTTAACCAGTCATCGTTCTCACAACACTGAGGACCAGTCATTCGAAATGACTTCTCCATGCATTTTATGCATTGGTAAAAGCACTATGATGAAAAGTGTGATATGTTTTCAGGTATCTCCTATACTAATAGAGCCACATGCTCACCGGTTTGCCACATGATGTAGGCCTATGGACTGAACAAGAAACCACCAAAAATTTTAACCAGTCATCGTTCTCACAACACTGAGGACCAGTCATTCGAAATGACTTCTCCATGCATTTTATGCATTGGTAAAAGCACTATGATGAAAAGTGTGATATGTTTTCAGGTATCTCCTATACTAATAGAGCCACATGCTCACCGGTTTGCCACATGATGTAGGCCTATGGACTGAACAAGAAACCACCAAAAATTTTAACCAGTCATCGTTCTCACAACACTGAGGACCAGTCATTCGAAATGACTTCTCCATGCATTTTATGCATTGGTAAAAGCACTATGATGAAAAGTGTGATATGTTTTCAGGTATCTCCTATACTAATAGAGCCACATGCTCACCGGTTTGCCACATGATGTAGGCCTATGGACTGAACAAGAAACCACCAAAAATTTTAACCAGTCATCGTTCTCACAACACTGAGGACCAGTCATTCGAAATGACTTCTCCATGCATTTTATGCATTGGTAAAAGCACTATGATGAAAAGTGTGATATGTTTTCAGGTATCTCCTATACTAATAGAGCCACATGCTCACCGGTTTGCCACATGATGTAGGCCTATGGACTGAACAAGAAACCACCAAAAATTTTAACCAGTCATCGTTCTCACAACACTGAGGACCAGTCATTCGAAATGACTTCTCCATGCATTTTATGCATTGGTAAAAGCACTATGATGAAAAGTGTGATATGTTTTCAGGTATCTCCTATACTAATAGAGCCACATGCTCACCGGTTTGCCACATGATGTAGGCCTATGGACTGAACAAGAAACCACCAAAAATTTTAACCAGTCATCGTTCTCACAACACTGAGGACCAGTCATTCGAAATGACTTCTCCATGCATTTTATGCATTGGTAAAAGCACTATGATGAAAAGTGTGATATGTTTTCAGGTATCTCCTATACTAATAGAGCCACATGCTCACCGGTTTGCCACATGATGTAGGCCTATGGACTGAACAAGAAACCACCAAAAATTTTAACCAGTCATCGTTCTCACAACACTGAGGACCAGTCATTCGAAATGACTTCTCCATGCATTTTATGCATTGGTAAAAGCACTATGATGAAAAGTGTGATATGTTTTCAGGTATCTCCTATACTAATAGAGCCACATGCTCACCGGTTTGCCACATGATGTAGGCCTATGGACTGAACAAGAAACCACCAAAAATTTTAACCAGTCATCGTTCTCACAACACTGAGGACCAGTCATTCGAAATGACTTCTCCATGCATTTTATGCATTGGTAAAAGCACTATGATGAAAAGTGTGATATGTTTTCAGGTATCTCCTATACTAATAGAGCCACATGCTCACCGGTTTGCCACATGATGTAGGCCTATGGACTGAACAAGAAACCACCAAAAATTTTAACCAGTCATCGTTCTCACAACACTGAGGACCAGTCATTCGAAATGACTTCTCCATGCATTTTATGCATTGGTAAAAGCACTATGATGAAAAGTGTGATATGTTTTCAGGTATCTCCTATACTAATAGAGCCACATGCTCACCGGTTTGCCACATGATGTAGGCCTATGGACTGAACAAGAAACCACCAAAAATTTTAACCAGTCATCGTTCTCACAACACTGAGGACCAGTCATTCGAAATGACTTCTCCATGCATTTTATGCATTGGTAAAAGCACTATGATGAAAAGTGTGATATGTTTTCAGGTATCTCCTATACTAATAGAGCCACATGCTCACCGGTTTGCCACATGATGTAGGCCTATGGACTGAACAAGAAACCACCAAAAATTTTAACCAGTCATCGTTCTCACAACACTGAGGACCAGTCATTCGAAATGACTTCTCCATGCATTTTATGCATTGGTAAAAGCACTATGATGAAAAGTGTGATATGTTTTCAGGTATCTCCTATACTAATAGAGCCACATGCTCACCGGTTTGCCACATGATGTAGGCCTATGGACTGAACAAGAAACCACCAAAAATTTTAACCAGTCATCGTTCTCACAACACTGAGGACCAGTCATTCGAAATGACTTCTCCATGCATTTTATGCATTGGTAAAAGCACTATGATGAAAAGTGTGATATGTTTTCAGGTATCTCCTATACTAATAGAGCCACATGCTCACCGGTTTGCCACATGATGTAGGCCTATGGACTGAACAAGAAACCACCAAAAATTTTAACCAGTCATCGTTCTCACAACACTGAGGACCAGTCATTCGAAATGACTTCTCCATGCATTTTATGCATTGGTAAAAGCACTATGATGAAAAGTGTGATATGTTTTCAGGTATCTCCTATACTAATAGAGCCACATGCTCACCGGTTTGCCACATGATGTAGGCCTATGGACTGAACAAGAAACCACCAAAAATTTTAACCAGTCATCGTTCTCACAACACTGAGGACCAGTCATTCGAAATGACTTCTCCATGCATTTTATGCATTGGTAAAAGCACTATGATGAAAAGTGTGATATGTTTTCAGGTATCTCCTATACTAATAGAGCCACATGCTCACCGGTTTGCCACATGATGTAGGCCTATGGACTGAACAAGAAACCACCAAAAATTTTAACCAGTCATCGTTCTCACAACACTGAGGACCAGTCATTCGAAATGACTTCTCCATGCATTTTATGCATTGGTAAAAGCACTATGATGAAAAGTGTGATATGTTTTCAGGTATCTCCTATACTAATAGAGCCACATGCTCACCGGTTTGCCACATGATGTAGGCCTATGGACTGAACAAGAAACCACCAAAAATTTTAACCAGTCATCGTTCTCACAACACTGAGGACCAGTCATTCGAAATGACTTCTCCATGCATTTTATGCATTGGTAAAAGCACTATGATGAAAAGTGTGATATGTTTTCAGGTATCTCCTATACTAATAGAGCCACATGCTCACCGGTTTGCCACATGATGTAGGCCTATGGACTGAACAAGAAACCACCAAAAATTTTAACCAGTCATCGTTCTCACAACACTGAGGACCAGTCATTCGAAATGACTTCTCCATGCATTTTATGCATTGGTAAAAGCACTATGATGAAAAGTGTGATATGTTTTCAGGTATCTCCTATACTAATAGAGCCACATGCTCACCGGTTTGCCACATGATGTAGGCCTATGGACTGAACAAGAAACCACCAAAAATTTTAACCAGTCATCGTTCTCACAACACTGAGGACCAGTCATTCGAAATGACTTCTCCATGCATTTTATGCATTGGTAAAAGCACTATGATGAAAAGTGTGATATGTTTTCAGGTATCTCCTATACTAATAGAGCCACATGCTCACCGGTTTGCCACATGATGTAGGCCTATGGACTGAACAAGAAACCACCAAAAATTTTAACCAGTCATCGTTCTCACAACACTGAGGACCAGTCATTCGAAATGACTTCTCCATGCATTTTATGCATTGGTAAAAGCACTATGATGAAAAGTGTGATATGTTTTCAGGTATCTCCTATACTAATAGAGCCACATGCTCACCGGTTTGCCACATGATGTAGGCCTATGGACTGAACAAGAAACCACCAAAAATTTTAACCAGTCATCGTTCTCACAACACTGAGGACCAGTCATTCGAAATGACTTCTCCATGCATTTTATGCATTGGTAAAAGCACTATGATGAAAAGTGTGATATGTTTTCAGGTATCTCCTATACTAATAGAGCCACATGCTCACCGGTTTGCCACATGATGTAGGCCTATGGACTGAACAAGAAACCACCAAAAATTTTAACCAGTCATCGTTCTCACAACACTGAGGACCAGTCATTCGAAATGACTTCTCCATGCATTTTATGCATTGGTAAAAGCACTATGATGAAAAGTGTGATATGTTTTCAGGTATCTCCTATACTAATAGAGCCACATGCTCACCGGTTTGCCACATGATGTAGGCCTATGGACTGAACAAGAAACCACCAAAAATTTTAACCAGTCATCGTTCTCACAACACTGAGGACCAGTCATTCGAAATGACTTCTCCATGCATTTTATGCATTGGTAAAAGCACTATGATGAAAAGTGTGATATGTTTTCAGGTATCTCCTATACTAATAGAGCCACATGCTCACCGGTTTGCCACATGATGTAGGCCTATGGACTGAACAAGAAACCACCAAAAATTTTAACCAGTCATCGTTCTCACAACACTGAGGACCAGTCATTCGAAATGACTTCTCCATGCATTTTATGCATTGGTAAAAGCACTATGATGAAAAGTGTGATATGTTTTCAGGTATCTCCTATACTAATAGAGCCACATGCTCACCGGTTTGCCACATGATGTAGGCCTATGGACTGAACAAGAAACCACCAAAAATTTTAACCAGTCATCGTTCTCACAACACTGAGGACCAGTCATTCGAAATGACTTCTCCATGCATTTTATGCATTGGTAAAAGCACTATGATGAAAAGTGTGATATGTTTTCAGGTATCTCCTATACTAATAGAGCCACATGCTCACCGGTTTGCCACATGATGTAGGCCTATGGACTGAACAAGAAACCACCAAAAATTTTAACCAGTCATCGTTCTCACAACACTGAGGACCAGTCATTCGAAATGACTTCTCCATGCATTTTATGCATTGGTAAAAGCACTATGATGAAAAGTGTGATATGTTTTCAGGTATCTCCTATACTAATAGAGCCACATGCTCACCGGTTTGCCACATGATGTAGGCCTATGGACTGAACAAGAAACCACCAAAAATTTTAACCAGTCATCGTTCTCACAACACTGAGGACCAGTCATTCGAAATGACTTCTCCATGCATTTTATGCATTGGTAAAAGCACTATGATGAAAAGTGTGATATGTTTTCAGGTATCTCCTATACTAATAGAGCCACATGCTCACCGGTTTGCCACATGATGTAGGCCTATGGACTGAACAAGAAACCACCAAAAATTTTAACCAGTCATCGTTCTCACAACACTGAGGACCAGTCATTCGAAATGACTTCTCCATGCATTTTATGCATTGGTAAAAGCACTATGATGAAAAGTGTGATATGTTTTCAGGTATCTCCTATACTAATAGAGCCACATGCTCACCGGTTTGCCACATGATGTAGGCCTATGGACTGAACAAGAAACCACCAAAAATTTTAACCAGTCATCGTTCTCACAACACTGAGGACCAGTCATTCGAAATGACTTCTCCATGCATTTTATGCATTGGTAAAAGCACTATGATGAAAAGTGTGATATGTTTTCAGGTATCTCCTATACTAATAGAGCCACATGCTCACCGGTTTGCCACATGATGTAGGCCTATGGACTGAACAAGAAACCACCAAAAATTTTAACCAGTCATCGTTCTCACAACACTGAGGACCAGTCATTCGAAATGACTTCTCCATGCATTTTATGCATTGGTAAAAGCACTATGATGAAAAGTGTGATATGTTTTCAGGTATCTCCTATACTAATAGAGCCACATGCTCACCGGTTTGCCACATGATGTAGGCCTATGGACTGAACAAGAAACCACCAAAAATTTTAACCAGTCATCGTTCTCACAACACTGAGGACCAGTCATTCGAAATGACTTCTCCATGCATTTTATGCATTGGTAAAAGCACTATGATGAAAAGTGTGATATGTTTTCAGGTATCTCCTATACTAATAGAGCCACATGCTCACCGGTTTGCCACATGATGTAGGCCTATGGACTGAACAAGAAACCACCAAAAATTTTAACCAGTCATCGTTCTCACAACACTGAGGACCAGTCATTCGAAATGACTTCTCCATGCATTTTATGCATTGGTAAAAGCACTATGATGAAAAGTGTGATATGTTTTCAGGTATCTCCTATACTAATAGAGCCACATGCTCACCGGTTTGCCACATGATGTAGGCCTATGGACTGAACAAGAAACCACCAAAAATTTTAACCAGTCATCGTTCTCACAACACTGAGGACCAGTCATTCGAAATGACTTCTCCATGCATTTTATGCATTGGTAAAAGCACTATGATGAAAAGTGTGATATGTTTTCAGGTATCTCCTATACTAATAGAGCCACATGCTCACCGGTTTGCCACATGATGTAGGCCTATGGACTGAACAAGAAACCACCAAAAATTTTAACCAGTCATCGTTCTCACAACACTGAGGACCAGTCATTCGAAATGACTTCTCCATGCATTTTATGCATTGGTAAAAGCACTATGATGAAAAGTGTGATATGTTTTCAGGTATCTCCTATACTAATAGAGCCACATGCTCACCGGTTTGCCACATGATGTAGGCCTATGGACTGAACAAGAAACCACCAAAAATTTTAACCAGTCATCGTTCTCACAACACTGAGGACCAGTCATTCGAAATGACTTCTCCATGCATTTTATGCATTGGTAAAAGCACTATGATGAAAAGTGTGATATGTTTTCAGGTATCTCCTATACTAATAGAGCCACATGCTCACCGGTTTGCCACATGATGTAGGCCTATGGACTGAACAAGAAACCACCAAAAATTTTAACCAGTCATCGTTCTCACAACACTGAGGACCAGTCATTCGAAATGACTTCTCCATGCATTTTATGCATTGGTAAAAGCACTATGATGAAAAGTGTGATATGTTTTCAGGTATCTCCTATACTAATAGAGCCACATGCTCACCGGTTTGCCACATGATGTAGGCCTATGGACTGAACAAGAAACCACCAAAAATTTTAACCAGTCATCGTTCTCACAACACTGAGGACCAGTCATTCGAAATGACTTCTCCATGCATTTTATGCATTGGTAAAAGCACTATGATGAAAAGTGTGATATGTTTTCAGGTATCTCCTATACTAATAGAGCCACATGCTCACCGGTTTGCCACATGATGTAGGCCTATGGACTGAACAAGAAACCACCAAAAATTTTAACCAGTCATCGTTCTCACAACACTGAGGACCAGTCATTCGAAATGACTTCTCCATGCATTTTATGCATTGGTAAAAGCACTATGATGAAAAGTGTGATATGTTTTCAGGTATCTCCTATACTAATAGAGCCACATGCTCACCGGTTTGCCACATGATGTAGGCCTATGGACTGAACAAGAAACCACCAAAAATTTTAACCAGTCATCGTTCTCACAACACTGAGGACCAGTCATTCGAAATGACTTCTCCATGCATTTTATGCATTGGTAAAAGCACTATGATGAAAAGTGTGATATGTTTTCAGGTATCTCCTATACTAATAGAGCCACATGCTCACCGGTTTGCCACATGATGTAGGCCTATGGACTGAACAAGAAACCACCAAAAATTTTAACCAGTCATCGTTCTCACAACACTGAGGACCAGTCATTCGAAATGACTTCTCCATGCATTTTATGCATTGGTAAAAGCACTATGATGAAAAGTGTGATATGTTTTCAGGTATCTCCTATACTAATAGAGCCACATGCTCACCGGTTTGCCACATGATGTAGGCCTATGGACTGAACAAGAAACCACCAAAAATTTTAACCAGTCATCGTTCTCACAACACTGAGGACCAGTCATTCGAAATGACTTCTCCATGCATTTTATGCATTGGTAAAAGCACTATGATGAAAAGTGTGATATGTTTTCAGGTATCTCCTATACTAATAGAGCCACATGCTCACCGGTTTGCCACATGATGTAGGCCTATGGACTGAACAAGAAACCACCAAAAATTTTAACCAGTCATCGTTCTCACAACACTGAGGACCAGTCATTCGAAATGACTTCTCCATGCATTTTATGCATTGGTAAAAGCACTATGATGAAAAGTGTGATATGTTTTCAGGTATCTCCTATACTAATAGAGCCACATGCTCACCGGTTTGCCACATGATGTAGGCCTATGGACTGAACAAGAAACCACCAAAAATTTTAACCAGTCATCGTTCTCACAACACTGAGGACCAGTCATTCGAAATGACTTCTCCATGCATTTTATGCATTGGTAAAAGCACTATGATGAAAAGTGTGATATGTTTTCAGGTATCTCCTATACTAATAGAGCCACATGCTCACCGGTTTGCCACATGATGTAGGCCTATGGACTGAACAAGAAACCACCAAAAATTTTAACCAGTCATCGTTCTCACAACACTGAGGACCAGTCATTCGAAATGACTTCTCCATGCATTTTATGCATTGGTAAAAGCACTATGATGAAAAGTGTGATATGTTTTCAGGTATCTCCTATACTAATAGAGCCACATGCTCACCGGTTTGCCACATGATGTAGGCCTATGGACTGAACAAGAAACCACCAAAAATTTTAACCAGTCATCGTTCTCACAACACTGAGGACCAGTCATTCGAAATGACTTCTCCATGCATTTTATGCATTGGTAAAAGCACTATGATGAAAAGTGTGATATGTTTTCAGGTATCTCCTATACTAATAGAGCCACATGCTCACCGGTTTGCCACATGATGTAGGCCTATGGACTGAACAAGAAACCACCAAAAATTTTAACCAGTCATCGTTCTCACAACACTGAGGACCAGTCATTCGAAATGACTTCTCCATGCATTTTATGCATTGGTAAAAGCACTATGATGAAAAGTGTGATATGTTTTCAGGTATCTCCTATACTAATAGAGCCACATGCTCACCGGTTTGCCACATGATGTAGGCCTATGGACTGAACAAGAAACCACCAAAAATTTTAACCAGTCATCGTTCTCACAACACTGAGGACCAGTCATTCGAAATGACTTCTCCATGCATTTTATGCATTGGTAAAAGCACTATGATGAAAAGTGTGATATGTTTTCAGGTATCTCCTATACTAATAGAGCCACATGCTCACCGGTTTGCCACATGATGTAGGCCTATGGACTGAACAAGAAACCACCAAAAATTTTAACCAGTCATCGTTCTCACAACACTGAGGACCAGTCATTCGAAATGACTTCTCCATGCATTTTATGCATTGGTAAAAGCACTATGATGAAAAGTGTGATATGTTTTCAGGTATCTCCTATACTAATAGAGCCACATGCTCACCGGTTTGCCACATGATGTAGGCCTATGGACATGAACAATGAAACCACCAAAAATTTTAACCAGTCATCGTTCTCACAACACTGAGGACCAGTCATTCGAAATGACTTCTCCATGCATTTTATGCATTGGTAAAAGCACTATGATGAAAAGTGTGATATGTTTTCAGGTATCTCCTATACTAATAGAGCCACATGCTCACCGGTTTGCACATGATGTAGGCCTATGGACTGAACAAGAAACCACCAAAAATTTTAACCAGTCATCGTTCTCACAACACTGAGGACCAGTCATTCGAAATGACTTCTCCATGCATTTTATGCATTGGTAAAAGCACTATGATGAAAAGTGTGATATGTTTTCAGGTATCTCCTATACTAATAGAGCCACATGCTCACCGGTTTGCCACATGATGTAGGCCTATGGACTGAACAAGAAACCACCAAAAATTTTAACCAGTCATCGTTCTCACAACACTGAGGACCAGTCATTCGAAATGACTTCTCCATGCATTTTATGCATTGGTAAAAGCACTATGATGAAAAGTGTGATATGTTTTCAGGTATCTCCTATACTAATAGAGCCACATGCTCACCGGTTTGCCACATGATGTAGGCCTATGGACTGAACAAGAAACCACCAAAAATTTTAACCAGTCATCGTTCTCACAACACTGAGGACCAGTCATTCGAAATGACTTCTCCATGCATTTTATGCATTGGTAAAAGCACTATGATGAAAAGTGTGATATGTTTTCAGGTATCTCCTATACTAATAGAGCCACATGCTCACCGGTTTGCCACATGATGTAGGCCTATGGACTGAACAAGAAACCACCAAAAATTTTAACCAGTCATCGTTCTCACAACACTGAGGACCAGTCATTCGAAATGACTTCTCCATGCATTTTATGCATTGGTAAAAGCACTATGATGAAAAGTGTGATATGTTTTCAGGTATCTCCTATACTAATAGAGCCACATGCTCACCGGTTTGCCACATGATGTAGGCCTATGGACTGAACAAGAAACCACCAAAAATTTTAACCAGTCATCGTTCTCACAACACTGAGGACCAGTCATTCGAAATGACTTCTCCATGCATTTTATGCATTGGTAAAAGCACTATGATGAAAAGTGTGATATGTTTTCAGGTATCTCCTATACTAATAGAGCCACATGCTCACCGGTTTGCCACATGATGTAGGCCTATGGACTGAACAAGAAACCACCAAAAATTTTAACCAGTCATCGTTCTCACAACACTGAGGACCAGTCATTCGAAATGACTTCTCCATGCATTTTATGCATTGGTAAAAGCACTATGATGAAAAGTGTGATATGTTTTCAGGTATCTCCTATACTAATAGAGCCACATGCTCACCGGTTTGCCACATGATGTAGGCCTATGGACTGAACAAGAAACCACCAAAAATTTTAACCAGTCATCGTTCTCACAACACTGAGGACCAGTCATTCGAAATGACTTCTCCATGCATTTTATGCATTGGTAAAAGCACTATGATGAAAAGTGTGATATGTTTTCAGGTATCTCCTATACTAATAGAGCCACATGCTCACCGGTTTGCCACATGATGTAGGCCTATGGACTGAACAAGAAACCACCAAAAATTTTAACCAGTCATCGTTCTCACAACACTGAGGACCAGTCATTCGAAATGACTTCTCCATGCATTTTATGCATTGGTAAAAGCACTATGATGAAAAGTGTGATATGTTTTCAGGTATCTCCTATACTAATAGAGCCACATGCTCACCGGTTTGCCACATGATGTAGGCCTATGGACTGAACAAGAAACCACCAAAAATTTTAACCAGTCATCGTTCTCACAACACTGAGGACCAGTCATTCGAAATGACTTCTCCATGCATTTTATGCATTGGTAAAAGCACTATGATGAAAAGTGTGATATGTTTTCAGGTATCTCCTATACTAATAGAGCCACATGCTCACCGGTTTGCCACATGATGTAGGCCTATGGACTGAACAAGAAACCACCAAAAATTTTAACCAGTCATCGTTCTCACAACACTGAGGACCAGTCATTCGAAATGACTTCTCCATGCATTTTATGCATTGGTAAAAGCACTATGATGAAAAGTGTGATATGTTTTCAGGTATCTCCTATACTAATAGAGCCACATGCTCACCGGTTTGCCACATGATGTAGGCCTATGGACTGAACAAGAAACCACCAAAAATTTTAACCAGTCATCGTTCTCACAACACTGAGGACCAGTCATTCGAAATGACTTCTCCATGCATTTTATGCATTGGTAAAAGCACTATGATGAAAAGTGTGATATGTTTTCAGGTATCTCCTATACTAATAGAGCCACATGCTCACCGGTTTGCCACATGATGTAGGCCTATGGACTGAACAAGAAACCACCAAAAATTTTAACCAGTCATCGTTCTCACAACACTGAGGACCAGTCATTCGAAATGACTTCTCCATGCATTTTATGCATTGGTAAAAGCACTATGATGAAAAGTGTGATATGTTTTCAGGTATCTCCTATACTAATAGAGCCACATGCTCACCGGTTTGCCACATGATGTAGGCCTATGGACTGAACAAGAAACCACCAAAAATTTTAACCAGTCATCGTTCTCACAACACTGAGGACCAGTCATTCGAAATGACTTCTCCATGCATTTTATGCATTGGTAAAAGCACTATGATGAAAAGTGTGATATGTTTTCAGGTATCTCCTATACTAATAGAGCCACATGCTCACCGGTTTGCCACATGATGTAGGCCTATGGACTGAACAAGAAACCACCAAAAATTTTAACCAGTCATCGTTCTCACAACACTGAGGACCAGTCATTCGAAATGACTTCTCCATGCATTTTATGCATTGGTAAAAGCACTATGATGAAAAGTGTGATATGTTTTCAGGTATCTCCTATACTAATAGAGCCACATGCTCACCGGTTTGCCACATGATGTAGGCCTATGGACTGAACAAGAAACCACCAAAAATTTTAACCAGTCATCGTTCTCACAACACTGAGGACCAGTCATTCGAAATGACTTCTCCATGCATTTTATGCATTGGTAAAAGCACTATGATGAAAAGTGTGATATGTTTTCAGGTATCTCCTATACTAATAGAGCCACATGCTCACCGGTTTGCCACATGATGTAGGCCTATGGACTGAACAAGAAACCACCAAAAATTTTAACCAGTCATCGTTCTCACAACACTGAGGACCAGTCATTCGAAATGACTTCTCCATGCATTTTATGCATTGGTAAAAGCACTATGATGAAAAGTGTGATATGTTTTCAGGTATCTCCTATACTAATAGAGCCACATGCTCACCGGTTTGCCACATGATGTAGGCCTATGGACTGAACAAGAAACCACCAAAAATTTTAACCAGTCATCGTTCTCACAACACTGAGGACCAGTCATTCGAAATGACTTCTCCATGCATTTTATGCATTGGTAAAAGCACTATGATGAAAAGTGTGATATGTTTTCAGGTATCTCCTATACTAATAGAGCCACATGCTCACCGGTTTGCCACATGATGTAGGCCTATGGACTGAACAAGAAACCACCAAAAATTTTAACCAGTCATCGTTCTCACAACACTGAGGACCAGTCATTCGAAATGACTTCTCCATGCATTTTATGCATTGGTAAAAGCACTATGATGAAAAGTGTGATATGTTTTCAGGTATCTCCTATACTAATAGAGCCACATGCTCACCGGTTTGCCACATGATGTAGGCCTATGGACTGAACAAGAAACCACCAAAAATTTTAACCAGTCATCGTTCTCACAACACTGAGGACCAGTCATTCGAAATGACTTCTCCATGCATTTTATGCATTGGTAAAAGCACTATGATGAAAAGTGTGATATGTTTTCAGGTATCTCCTATACTAATAGAGCCACATGCTCACCGGTTTGCCACATGATGTAGGCCTATGGACTGAACAAGAAACCACCAAAAATTTTAACCAGTCATCGTTCTCACAACACTGAGGACCAGTCATTCGAAATGACTTCTCCATGCATTTTATGCATTGGTAAAAGCACTATGATGAAAAGTGTGATATGTTTTCAGGTATCTCCTATACTAATAGAGCCACATGCTCACCGGTTTGCCACATGATGTAGGCCTATGGACTGAACAAGAAACCACCAAAAATTTTAACCAGTCATCGTTCTCACAACACTGAGGACCAGTCATTCGAAATGACTTCTCCATGCATTTTATGCATTGGTAAAAGCACTATGATGAAAAGTGTGATATGTTTTCAGGTATCTCCTATACTAATAGAGCCACATGCTCACCGGTTTGCCACATGATGTAGGCCTATGGACTGAACAAGAAACCACCAAAAATTTTAACCAGTCATCGTTCTCACAACACTGAGGACCAGTCATTCGAAATGACTTCTCCATGCATTTTATGCATTGGTAAAAGCACTATGATGAAAAGTGTGATATGTTTTCAGGTATCTCCTATACTAATAGAGCCACATGCTCACCGGTTTGCCACATGATGTACCTATGGACTGAACAAGAAACCACCAAAAATTTTAACCAGTCATCGTTCTCACAACACTGAGGACCAGTCATTCGAAATGACTTCTCCATGCATTTTATGCATTGGTAAAAGCACTATGATGAAAAGTGTGATATGTTTTCAGGTATCTCCTATACTAATAGAGCCACATGCTCACCGGTTTGCCACATGATGTAGGCCTATGGACTGAACAAGAAACCACCAAAAATTTTAACCAGTCATCGTTCTCACAACACTGAGGACCAGTCATTCGAAATGACTTCTCCATGCATTTTATGCATTGGTAAAAGCACTATGATGAAAAGTGTGATATGTTTTCAGGTATCTCCTATACTAATAGAGCCACATGCTCACCGGTTTGCCACATGATGTAGGCCTATGGACTGAACAAGAAACCATCAAAAATTTTAACCAGTCATCGTTCTCACAACACTGAGGACCAGTCATTCGAAATGACTTCTCCATGCATTTTATGCATTGGTAAAAGCACTATGATGAAAAGTGTGATATGTTTTCAGGTATCTCCTATACTAATAGAGCCACATGCTCACCGGTTTGCCACATGATGTAGGCCTATGGACTGAACAAGAAACCACCAAAAATTTTAACCAGTCATCGTTCTCACAACACTGAGGACCAGTCATTCGAAATGACTTCTCCATGCATTTTATGCATTGGTAAAAGCACTATGATGAAAAGTGTGATATGTTTTCAGGTATCTCCTATACTAATAGAGCCACATGCTCACCGGTTTGCCACATGATGTAGGCCTATGGACTGAACAAGAAACCACCAAAATTTTAACCAGTCATCGTTCTCACAACACTGAGGACCAGTCATTCGAAATGACTTCTCCATGCATTTTATGCATTGGTAAAAGCACTATGATGAAAAGTGTGATATGTTTTCAGGTATCTCCTATACTAATAGAGCCACATGCTCACCGGTTTGCCACATGATGTAGGCCTATGGACTGAACAAGAAACCACCAAAAATTTTAACCAGTCATCGTTCTCACAACACTGAGGACCAGTCATTCGAAATGACTTCTCCATGCATTTTATGCATTGGTAAAAGCACTATGATGAAAAGTGTGATATGTTTTCAGGTATCTCCTATACTAATAGAGCCACATGCTCACCGGTTTGCCACATGATGTAGGCCTATGGACTGAACAAGAAACCACCAAAAATTTTAACCAGTCATCGTTCTCACAACACTGAGGACCAGTCATTCGAAATGACTTCTCCATGCATTTTATGCATTGGTAAAAGCACTATGATGAAAAGTGTGATATGTTTTCAGGTATCTCCTATACTAATAGAGCCACATGCTCACCGGTTTGCCACATGATGTAGGCCTATGGACTGAACAAGAAACCACCAAAAATTTTAACCAGTCATCGTTCTCACAACACTGAGGACCAGTAATTCGAAATGACTTCTGCATACATTTTATGCATTGGTAAAAGCACTATGATGAAAAGTGTGATATATTTTCAGGTATCTCCTATACTAATAGAGCCACATGCTCACCGGTTTGCCACATGATGTAGGCCTATGGACTGAACAAGAAACCACCAAAAATTTTAACCAGTCATCGTTCTCACAACACTGAGGACCAGTCATTCGAAATGACTTCTCCATGCATTTTATGCATTGGTAAAAGCACTATGATGAAAAGTGTGATATGTTTTCAGGTATCTCCTATACTAATAGAGCCACATGCTCACCGGTTTGCCACATGATGTAGGCCTATGGACTGAACAAGAAACCACCAAAAATTTTAACCAGTCATCGTTCTCACAACACTGAGGACCAGTCATTCGAAATGACTTCTCCATGCATTTTATGCATTGGTAAAAGCACTATGATGAAAAGTGTGATATGTTTTCAGGTATCTCCTATACTAATAGAGCCACATGCTCACCGGTTTGCCACATGATGTAGGCCTATGGACTGAACAAGAAACCACCAAAAATTTTAACCAGTCATCGTTGTCACAACACTGAGGACCAGTCATTCGAAATGACTTCTCCATGCATTTTATGCATTGGTAAAAGCACTATGATGAAAAGTGTGATATGTTTTCAGGTATCTCCTATACTAATAGAGCCACATGCTCACCGGTTTGCCACATGATGTAGGCCTATGGACTGAACAAGAAACCATCAAAAATTTTAACCAGTCATCGTTCTCACAACACTGAGGACCAGTCATTCGAAATGACTTCTCCATGCATTTTATGCATTGGTAAAAGCACTATGATGAAAAGTGTGATATGTTTTCAGGTATCTCCTATACTAATAGAGCCACATGCTCACCGGTTTGCCACATGATGTAGGCCTATGGACTGAACAAGAAACCACCAAAAATTTTAACCAGTCATCGTTCTCACAACACTGAGGACCAGTCATTCGAAATGACTTCTCCATGCATTTTATGCATTGGTAAAAGCACTATGATGAAAAGTGTGATATGTTTTCAGGTATCTCCTATACTAATAGAGCCACATGCTCACCGGTTTGCCACATGATGTAGGCCTATGGACTGAACAAGAAACCACCAAAAATTTTAACCAGTCATCGTTCTCACAACACTGAGGACCAGTCATTCGAAATGACTTCTCCATGCATTTTATGCATTGGTAAAAGCACTATGATGAAAAGTGTGATATGTTTTCAGGTATCTCCTATACTAATAGAGCCACATGCTCACCGGTTTGCCACATGATGTAGGCCTATGGACTGAACAAGAAACCACCAAAAATTTTAACCAGTCATCGTTCTCACAACACTGAGGACCAGTCATTCGAAATGACTTCTCCATGCATTTTATGCATTGGTAAAAGCACTATGATGAAAAGTGTGATATGTTTTCAGGTATCTCCTATACTAATAGAGCCACATGCTCACCGGTTTGCCACATGATGTAGGCCTATGGACTGAACAAGAAACCACCAAAAATTTTAACCAGTCATCGTTCTCACAACACTGAGGACCAGTCATTCGAAATGACTTCTCCATGCATTTTATGCATTGGTAAAAGCACTATGATGAAAAGTGTGATATGTTTTCAGGTATCTCCTATACTAATAGAGCCACATGCTCACCGGTTTGCCACATGATGTAGGCCTATGGACTGAACAAGAAACCACCAAAAATTTTAACCAGTCATCGTTCTCACAACACTGAGGACCAGTCATTCGAAATGACTTCTCCATGCATTTTATGCATTGGTAAAAGCACTATGATGAAAAGTGTGATATGTTTTCAGGTATCTCCTATACTAATAGAGCCACATGCTCACCGGTTTGCCACATGATGTAGGCCTATGGACTGAACAAGAAACCACCAAAAATTTTAACCAGTCATCGTTCTCACAACACTGAGGACCAGTCATTCGAAATGACTTCTCCATGCATTTTATGCATTGGTAAAAGCACTATGATGAAAAGTGTGATATGTTTTCAGGTATCTCCTATACTAATAGAGCCACATGCTCAGCGGTTTGCCACATGATGTAGGCCTATGGACTGAACAAGAAACCATCAAAAATTTTAACCAGTCATCGTTCTCACAACACTGAGGACCAGTCATTCGAAATGACTTCTCCATGCATTTTATGCATTGGTAAAAGCACTATGATGAAAAGTGTGATATGTTTTCAGGTATCTCCTATACTAATAGAGCCACATGCTCACCGGTTTGCCACATGATGTAGGCCTATGGACTGAACAAGAAACCACCAAAAATTTTAACCAGTCATCGTTCTCACAACACTGAGGACCAGTCATTCGAAATGACTTCTCCATGCATTTTATGCATTGGTAAAAGCACTATGATGAAAAGTGTGATATGTTTTCAGGTATCTCCTATACTAATAGAGCCACATGCTCACCGGTTTGCCACATGATGTAGGCCTATGGACTGAACAAGAAACCACCAAAAATTTTAACCAGTCATCGTTCTCACAACACTGAGGACCAGTCATTCGAAATGACTTCTCCATGCATTTTATGCATTGGTAAAAGCACTATGATGAAAAGTGTGATATGTTTTCAGGTATCTCCTATACTAATAGAGCCACATGCTCACCGGTTTGCCACATGATGTAGGCCTATGGACTGAACAAGAAACCACCAAAAATTTTAACCAATCATCGTTCTCACAACACTGAGGACCAGTCATTCGAAATGACTTCTCCATGCATTTTATGCATTGGTAAAAGCACTATGATGAAAAGTGTGATATGTTTTCAGGTATCTCCTATACTAATAGAGCCATATGCTCACCGGTTTGCCACATGATGTTGGCCTATGGACTGAACAAGAAACCACCAAAAACTATAACCAGTCATCGTTCTCACAACACTGAGGACCAGTCATTCGAAATGACTTCTCCATGCATTTTATGCATTGGTAAAAGCACTATGATGAAAAGTGTGATATGTTTTCAGGTATCTCCTATACTAATAGAGACACATGCTCACCGGTTTGCCACATGATGTAGGCCTATGGACTGAACAAGAAACCACCAAAAATTTTAACCAGTCATCGTTGTCACAACACTGAGGACCAGTCATTCGAAATGACTTCTCCATGCATTTTATGCATTGGTAAAAGCACTATGATGAAAAGTGTGATATGTTTTCAGGTATCTCCTATACTAATAGAGCCACATGCTCACCGGTTTGCCACATGATGTAGGCCTATGGACTGAACAAGAAACCACCAAAAATTTTAACCAGTCATCGTTGTCACAACACTGAGGACCAGTCATTCGAAATGACTTCTCCATGCATTTTATGCATTGGTAAAAGCACTATGATGAAAAGTGTGATATGTTTTCAGGTATCTCCTATACTAATAGAGCCACATGCTCACCGGTTTGCCACATGATGTAGGCCTATGGACTGAACAAGAAACCACCAAAAATTTTAACCAGTCATCGTTGTCACAACACTGAGGACCAGTCATTCGAAATGACTTCTCCATGCATTTTATGCATTGGTAAAAGCACTATGATGAAAAGTGTGATATGTTTTCAGGTATCTCCTATACTAATAGAGCCACATGCTCACCGGTTTGCCACGTGATGTAGGCCTATGGACTGAACAAGAAACCACCAAAAATTTTAACCAGTCATCGTTGTCACAACACTGAGGACCAGTCATTCGAAATGACTTCTCCATGCATTTTATGCATTGGTAAAAGCACTATGATCAAAAGTGTGATATGTTTTCAGGTATCTCCTATACTAATAGAGCCACATGCTCACCGGTTTGCCACATGATGTAGGCCTATGGACTGAACAAGAAACCACCAAAAATTTTAACCAATCATCGTTCTCACAACACTGAGGACCAGTCATTCGAAATGACTTCTCCATGCATTTTATGCATTGGTAAAAGCACTATGATGAAAAGTGTGATATGTTTTCAGGTATCTCCTATACTAATAGAGCCATATGCTCACCGGTTTGCCACATGATGTTGGCCTATGGACTGAACAAGAAACCACCAAAAATTTTAACCAGTCATCGTTCTCACAACACTGAGGACCAGTCATTCGAAATGACTTCTCCATGCATTTTATGCATTGGTAAAAGCACTATGATGAAAAGTGTGATATGTTTTCAGGTATCTCCTATACTAATAGAGCCACATGCTCACCGGTTTGCCACATGATGTAGGCCTATGGACTGAACAAGAAACCACCAAAAATTTTAACCAGTCATCGTTCTCACAACACTGAGGACCAGTCATTCGAAATGACTTCTCCATGCATTTTATGCATTGGTAAAAGCACTATGATGAAAAGTGTGATATGTTTTCAGGTATCTCCTATACTAATAGAGCCACATGCTCACCGGTTTGCCACATGATGTAGGCCTATGGACTGAACAAGAAACCACCAAAAATTTTAACCAGTCATCGTTCTCACAACACTGAGGACCAGTCATTCGAAATGACTTCTCCATGCATTTTATGCATTGGTAAAAGCACTATGATGAAAAGTGTGATATGTTTTCAGGTATCTCCTATACTAATAGAGCCACATGCTCACCGGTTTGCCACATGATGTAGGCCTATGGACTGAACAAGAAACCACCAAAAATTTTAACCAGTCATCGTTCTCACAACACTGAGGACCAGTCATTCGAAATGACTTCTCCATGCATTTTATGCATTGGTAAAAGCACTATGATGAAAAGTGTGATATGTTTTCAGGTATCTCCTATACTAATAGAGCCACATGCTCACCGGTTTGCCACATGATGTAGGCCTATGGACTGAACAAGAAACCACCAAAAATTTTAACCAGTCATCGTTCTCACAACACTGAGGACCAGTCATTCGAAATGACTTCTCCATGCATTTTATGCATTGGTAAAAGCACTATGATGAAAAGTGTGATATGTTTTCAGGTATCTCCTATACTAATAGAGCCACATGCTCACCGGTTTGCCACATGATGTAGGCCTATGGACTGAACAAGAAACCACCAAAAATTTTAACCAGTCATCGTTCTCACAACACTGAGGACCAGTCATTCGAAATGACTTCTCCATGCATTTTATGCATTGGTAAAAGCACTATGATGAAAAGTGTGATGTTTTCAGGTATCTCCTATACTAATAGAGCCACATGCTCACCGGTTTGCCACATGATGTAGGCCTATGGACTGAACAAGAAACCACCAAAAATTTTAACCAGTCATCGTTCTCACAACACTGAGGACCAGTCATTCGAAATGACTTCTCCATGCATTTTATGCATTGGTAAAAGCACTATGATGAAAAGTGTGATATGTTTTCAGGTATCTCCTATACTAATAGAGCCACATGCTCACCGGTTTGCCACATGATGTAGGCCTATGGACTGAACAAGAAACCACCAAAAATTTTAACCAGTCATCGTTCTCACAACACTGAGGACCAGTCATTCGAAATGACTTCTCCATGCATTTTATGCATTGGTAAAAGCACTATGATGAAAAGTGTGATATGTTTTCAGGTATCTCCTATACTAATAGAGCCACATGCTCAGCGGTTTGCCACATGATGTAGGCCTATGGACTGAACAAGAAACCATCAAAAATTTTAACCAGTCATCGTTCTCACAACACTGAGGACCAGTCATTCGAAATGACTTCTCCATGCATTTTATGCATTGGTAAAAGCACTATGATGAAAAGTGTGATATGTTTTCAGGTATCTCCTATACTAATAGAGCCACATGCTCACCGGTTTGCCACATGATGTAGGCCTATGGACTGAACAAGAAACCACCAAAAATTTTAACCAGTCATCGTTCTCACAACACTGAGGACCAGTCATTCGAAATGACTTCTCCATGCATTTTATGCATTGGTAAAAGCACTATGATGAAAAGTGTGATATGTTTTCAGGTATCTCCTATACTAATAGAGCCACATGCTCACCGGTTTGCCACATGATGTAGGCCTATGGACTGAACAAGAAACCACCAAAAATTTTAACCAGTCATCGTTCTCACAACACTGAGGACCAGTCATTCGAAATGACTTCTCCATGCATTTTATGCATTGGTAAAAGCACTATGATGAAAAGTGTGATATGTTTTCAGGTATCTCCTATACTAATAGAGCCACATGCTCACCGGTTTTCCACATGATGTAGGCCTATGGACTGAACAAGAAACCACCAAAAATTTTAACCAATCATCGTTCTCACAACACTGAGGACCAGTCATTCGAAATGACTTCTCCATGCATTTTATGCATTGGTAAAAGCACTATGATGAAAAGTGTGATATGTTTTCAGGTATCTCCTATACTAATAGAGCCATATGCTCACCGGTTTGCCACATGATGTTGGCCTATGGACTGAACAAGAAACCACCAAAAATTTTAACCAGTCATCGTTCTCACAACACTGAGGACCAGTCATTCGAAATGACTTCTCCATGCATTTTATGCATTGGTAATAGCACTATGATGAAAAGTGTGATATGTTTTCAGGTATCTCCTATACTAATAGAGCCACATGCTCACCGGTTTGCCACATGATGTAGGCCTATGGACTGAACAAGAAACCACCAAAAATTTTAACCAGTCATCGTTCTCACAACACTGAGGACCAGTCATTCGAAATGACTTCTCCATGCATTTTATGCATTGGTAAAAGCACTATGATGAAAAGTGTGATATGTTTTCAGGTATCTCCTATACTAATAGAGCCACATGCTCACCGGTTTGCCACATGATGTAGGCCTATGGACTGAACAAGAAACCACCAAAAATTTTAACCAGTCATCGTTCTCACAACACTGAGGACCAGTCATTCGAAATGACTTCTCCATGCATTTTATGCATTGGTAAAAGCACTATGATGAAAAGTGTGATATGTTTTCAGGTATCTCCTATACTAATAGAGCCACATGCTCACCGGTTTGCCACATGATGTAGGCCTATGGACTGAACAAGAAACCACCAAAAATTTTAACCAGTCATCGTTCTCACAACACTGAGGACCAGTCATTCGAAATGACTTCTCCATGCATTTTATGCATTGGTAAAAGCACTATGATGAAAAGTGTGATATGTTTTCTGGTATCTCCTATAGTAATAGAGCCACATGCTCACCGGTTTGCCACATGATGTAGGCCTATGGACTGAACAAGAAACCACCAAAAATTTTAACCAGTCATCGTTCTCACAACACTGAGGACCAGTCATTCGAAATGACTTCTCCATGCATTTTATGCATTGGTAAAAGCACTATGATGAAAAGTGTGATATGTTTTCAGGTATCTCCTATACTAATAGAGCCACATGCTCACCGGTTTGCCACATGATGTAGGCCTATGGACTGAACAAGAAACCACCAAAAATTTTAACCAGTCATCGTTCTCACAACACTGAGGACCAGTCATTCGAAATGACTTCTCCATGCATTTTATGCATTGGTAAAAGCACTATGATGAAAAGTGTGATATGTTTTCAGGTATCTCCTATACTAATAGAGCCACATGCTCACCGGTTTCCCACATGATGTAGGCCTATGGACTGAACAAGAAACCACCAAAAATTTTAACCAGTCATCGTTCTCACAACACTGAGGACCAGTCATTCGAAATGACTTCTCCATGCATTTTATGCATTGGTAAAAGCACTATGATGAAAAGTGTGATATGTTTTCAGGTATCTCCTATACTAATAGAGCCACATGCTCACCGGTTTGCCACATGATGTAGGCCTATGGACTGAACAAGAAACCACCAAAAATTTTAACCAGTCATCGTTCTCACAACACTGAGGACCAGTCATTCGAAATGACTTCTCCATGCATTTTATGCATTGGTAAAAGCACTATGATGAAAAGTGTGATATGTTTTCAGGTATCTCCTATACTAATAGAGCCACATGCTCACCGGTTTGCCACATGATGTAGGCCTATGGACTGAACAAGAAACCACCAAAAATTTTAACCAGTCATCGTTCTCACAACACTGAGGACCAGTCATTCGAAATGACTTCTCCATGCATTTTATGCATTGGTAAAAGCACTATGATGAAAAGTGTGATATGTTTTCAGGTATCTCCTATACTAATAGAGCCACATGCTCACCGGTTTGCCACATGATGTAGGCCTATGTACTGAACAAGAAACCACCAAAAATTTTAACCAGTCATCGTTCTCACAATACTGAGGACCAGTCATTCGAAATGACTTCTCCATGCATTTTATGCATTGGTAAAAGCACTATGATGAAAAGTGTGATATGTTTTCAGGTATCTCCTATACTAATAGAGCCACATGCTCACCGGTTTGCCACATGATGTAGGCCTATGGACTGAACAAGAAACCACCAAAAATATTAACCAGTCATCGTTCTCACAACACTGAGGACCAGTCATTCGAAATGACTTCTCCATGCATTTTATGCATTGGTAAAAGCACTATGATGAAAAGTGTGATATGTTTTCAGGTATCTCCTATACTAATAGAGCCACATGCTCACCGGTTTGCCACATGATGTAGGCCTATGGACTGAACAAGAAACCACCAAAAATTTTAACCAGTCATCGTTCTCACAACACTGAGGACCAGTCATTCGAAATGACTTCTCCATGCATTTTATGCATTGGTAAAAGCACTAAGATGAAAAGTGTGATATGTTTTCAGGTTTCTCCTATACTAATAGAGCCACATGCTCACCGGTTTGCCACATGATGTAGGCCTATGGACTGAACAAGAAACCACCAAAAATTTTAACCAGTCATCGTTCTCACAACACTGAGGACCAGTCATTCGAAATGACTTCTCCATGCATTTTATGCATTGGTAAAAGCACTATGATGAAAAGTGTGATATGTTTTCAGGTATCTCCTATACTAATAGAGCCACATGCTCACCGGTTTGCCACATGATGTAGGCCTATGGACTGAACAAGAAACCACCAAAAATTTTAACCAGTCATCGTTCTCACAACACTGAGGACCAGTCATTCGAAATGACTTCTCCATGCATTTTATGCATTGGTAAAAGCACTATGATGAAAAGTGTGATATGTTTTCAGGTATCTCCTATACTAATAGAACCACATGCTCACCGGTTTGCCACATGATGTAGGCCTATGGACTGAACAAGAAACCACCAAAAATTTTAACCAGTCATCGTTCTCACAACACTGAGGACCAGTCATTCGAAATGACTTCTCCATGCATTTTATGCATTGGTAAAAGCACTATGATGAAAAGTGTGATATGTTTTCAGGTATCTCCTATACTAATAGAGCCACATGCTCACCGGTTTGCCACATGATGTAGGCCTATGGACTGAACAAGAAACCACCAAAAATTTTAACCAGTCATCGTTCTCACAACACTGAGGACCAGTCATTCGAAATGACTTCTCCATGCATTTTATGCATTGGTAAAAGCACTATGATGAAAAGTGTGATATGTTTTCAGGTATCTCCTATACTAATAGAGCCACATGCTCACCGGTTTGCCACATGATGTAGGCCTATGGACTGAACAAGAAACCACCAAAAATTTTAACCAGTCATCGTTCTCACAACACTCAGGACCAGTCATTCGAAATGACTTCTCCATGCATTTTATGCATTGGTAAAAGCACTATGATGAAAAGTGTGATATGTTTTCAGGTATCTCCTATACTAATAGAGCCACATGCTCACCGGTTTGCCACATGATGTAGGCCTATGGACTGAACAAGAAACCACCAAAAATTTTAACCAGTCATCGTTCTCACAACACTGAGGACCAGTCATTCGAAATGACTTCTCCATGCATTTTATGCATTGGTAAAAGCACTATGATGAAAAGTGTGATATGTTTTCAGGTATCTCCTATACTAATAGAGCCACATGCTCACCGGTTTGCCATATGATGTAGGCCTATGGACTGAACAAGAAACCACCAAAAATTTTAACCAGTCATCGTTCTCACAACACTGAGGACCAGTCATTCGAAATGACTTCTCCATGCATTTTATGCATTGGTAAAAGCACTATGATGAAAAGTGTGATATGTTTTCAGGTATCTCCTATACTAATAGAGCCACATGCTCACCGGTTTGCCACATGATGTAGGCCTATGTACTGAACAAGAAACCACCAAAAATTTTAACCAGTCATCGTTCTCACAATACTGAGGACCAGTCATTCGAAATTACTTCTCCATGCATTTTATGCATTGGTAAAAGCACTATGATGAAAAGTGTCATATGTTTTCAGGTATCTCCTATACTAATAGAGCCACATGCTCACCGGTTTGCCACATGATGTATGCCTATGGACTGAACAAGAAACCACCAAAAATTTTAACCAGTCATCGTTCTCACAACACTGAGGACCAGTCATTCGAAATGACTTCTCCATGCATTTTATGCATTGGTAAAAGCACTATGATGAAAAGTGTGATATGTTTTCAGGTTTCTCCTATACTAATAGAGCCACATGCTCACCGGTTTGCCACATGATGTAGGCCTATGGACTGAACAAGAAACCACCAAAAATTTTAACCAGTCATCGTTCTCACAACACTGAGGACCAGTCATTCGAAATGACTTCTCCATGCATTTTATGCATTGGTAAAGGCACTATGATGAAAAGTGTGATAAGTTTTCAGGTATCTCCTATACTAATAGAGCCACATGCTCACCGGTTTGCCACATGATGTAGGCCTATGGACTGAACAAGAAACCACCAAAAATTTTAACCAGTCATCGTTCTCACAACACTGAGGACCAGTCATTCGAAATGACTTCTCCATGCATTTTATGCATTGGTAAAAGCACTATGATGAAAAGTGTGATATGTTTTCAGGTATCTCCTATACTAATAGAGCCACATGCTCACCGGTTTGCCACATGATGTAGGCCTATGGACTGAACAAGAAACCACCAAAAATTTTAACCAGTCATCGTTCTCACAACACTGAGGACCAGTCATTCGAAATGACTTCTCCATGCATTTTATGCATTGGTAAAAGCACTATGATGAAAAGTGTGATATGTTTTCAGGTATCTCCTATACTAATAGAGCCACATGCTCACCGGTTTGCCACATGATGTAGGCCTATGTACTGAACAAGAAACCACCAAAAATTTTAACCAGTCATCGTTCTCACAATACTGAGGACCAGTCATTCGAAATTACTTCTCCATGCATTTTATGCATTGGTAAAAGCACTATGATGAAAAGTGTCATATGTTTTCAGGTATCTCCTATACTAATAGAGCCACATGCTCACCGGTTTGCCACATGATGTATGCCTATGGACTGAACAAGAAACCACCAAAAATTTTAACCAGTCATCGTTCTCACAACACTGAGGACCAGTCATTCGAAATGACTTCTCCATGCATTTTATGCATTGGTAAAAGCACTATGATGAAAAGTGTGATATGTTTTCAGGTTTCTCCTATACTAATAGAGCCACATGCTCACCGGTTTGCCACATGATGTAGACCTATGGACTGAACAAGAAACCACCAAAAATTTTAACCAGTCATCGTTCTCACAACACTGAGGACCAGTCATTCGAAATGACTTCTCCATGCATTTTATGCATTGGTAAAGGCACTATGATGAAAAGTGTGATAAGTTTTCAGGTATCTCCTATACTAATAGAGCCACATGCTCACCGGTTTGCCACATGATGTAGGCCTATGGACTGAACAAGAAACCACCAAAAATTTTAACCAGTCATCGTTCTCACAACACTGAGGACCAGTCATTCGAAATGACTTCTCCATGCATTTTATGCATTGGTAAAAGCACTATGATGAAAAGAGTGATATGTTTTCAGGTATCTCCTATACTAATAGAGCCACATGCTCACCGGTTTGCCACATGATGTAGGCCTATGGACTGAACAAGAAACCACCAAAAATTTTAACCAGTCATCGTTCTCACAACACTGAGGACCAGTCATTCGAAATGACTTCTCCATGCATTTTATGCATTGGTAAAAGCACTATGATGAAAAGTGTGATATGTTTTCAGGTATCTCCTATACTAATAGAGCCACATGCTCACCGGTTTGCCACATGATGTAGGCCTATGGACTGAACAAGAAACCACCAAAAATTTTAACCAGTCATCGTTCTCACAACACTGAGGACCAGTCATTCGAAATGACTTCTCCATGCATTTTATGCATTGTTAAAAGCACTATGATGAAAAGTGTGATATGTTTTCAGGTATCTCCTATACTAATAGAGCCACATGCTCACCGGTTTGCCACATGATGTAGGCCTATGGACTGAACAAGAAACCACCAAAAATTTTAACCAGTCATCGTTCTCACAACACTGAGGACCAGTCATTCGAAATGACTTCTCCATGCATTTTATGCATTGGTAAAAGCACTATGATGAAAAGTGTGATATGTTTTCAGGTATCTCCTATACTAATAGAGCCACATGCTCACCGGTTTGCCACATGATGTAGGCCTATGGACTGAACAAGAAACCACCAAAAATTTTAACCAGTCATCATTCTCACAACACTGAGGACCAGTCATTCGAAATGACTTCTCCATGCATTTTATGCATTGGTAAAAGCACTATGATGAAAAGTGTGATATGTTTTCAGGTATCTCCTATACTAATAGAGCCACATGCTCACCGGTTTGCCACATGATGTAGGCCTATGGACTGAACAAGAAACCACCAAAAATTTTACCCAGTCATCGTTCTCACAACACTGAGGACCAGTCATTTGAAATGACTTCTCCATGCATTTTATGCATTGGTAAAAGCACTATGATGAAAAGTGTGATATGTTTTCAGGTATCTCCTATACTAATAGAGCCACATGCTCACCGGTTTGCCACATGATGTAGGCCTATGGACTGAACAAGAAACCACCAAAAATTTTAACCAGTCATCGTTCTCACAACACTGAGGACCAGTCATTCGAAATGACTTCTCCATGCATTTTATGCATTGGTAAAAGCACTATGATGAAAAGTGTGATATGTTTTCAGGTATCTCCTATACTAATAGAGCCACATGCTCACCGGTTTGCCACATGATGTAGGCCTATGGACTGAACAAGAAACCACCAAAAATTTTAACCAGTCATCGTTCTCACAACACTGAGGACCAGTCATTCGAAATGACTTCTCCATGCATTTTATGCATTAGTAAAAGCACTATGATGAAAAGTGTGATATGTTTTCAGGTATCTCCTATACTAATAGAGCCACATGCTCACCGGTTTGCCACATGATGTAGGCCTATGGACTGAACAAGAAACCACCAAAAATTTTAACCAGTCATCGTTCTCACAACACTGAGGACCAGTCATTCGAAATGACTTCTCCATGCATTTTATGCATTGGTAAAAGCACTATGATGAAAAGTGTGATATGTTTTCAGGTATCTCCTATACTAATAGAGCCACATGCTCACCGGTTTGCCACATGATGTAGGCCTATGGACTGAACAAGAAACCACCAAAAATTTTAACCAGTCATCATTCTCACAACACTGAGGACCAGTCATTCGAAATGACTTCTCCATGTATTTTATGCATTGGTAAAAGCACTATGATGAAAAGTGTGATATGTTTTCAGGTATCTCCTATACTAATAGAGCCACATGCTCACCGGTTTGCCACATGATGTAGGCCTATGGACTGAACAAGAAACCACCAAAAATTTTAACCAGTCATCGTTCTCACAACACTGAGGACCAGTCATTCGAAATGACTTCTCCATGCATTTTATGCATTGGTAAAAGCACTATGATGAAAAGTGTGATATGTTTTCAGGTATCTCCTATACTAATAGAGCCACATGCTCACCGGTTTGCCACATGATGTAGGCCTATGGACTGAACAAGAAACCACCAAAAATTTTAACCAGTCATCGTTCTCACAACACTGAGGACCAGTCATTCGAAATGACTTCTCTATGCATTTTATGCATTGGTAAAAGCACTATGATGAAAAGTGTGATATGTTTTCAGGTATCTCCTATACTAATAGAGCCACATGCTCACCGGTTTGCCACATGATGTAGGCCTATGGACTGAACAAGAAACCACCAAAAATTTTAACCAGTCATCGTTCTCACAACACTGAGGACCAGTCATTCGAAATGACTTCTCCATGCATTTTATGCATTGGTAAAAGCACTATGATGAAAAGTGTGATATGTTTTCAGGTATCTCCTATACTAATAGAGCCACATGCTCACCGGTTTGCCACATGATGTAGGCCTATGGACTGAACAAGAAACCACCAAAAATTTTAACCAGTCATCATTCTCACAACACTGAGGACCAGTCATTCGAAATGACTTCTCCATGCATTTTATGCATTGGTAAAAGCACTATGATGAAAAGTGTGATATGTTTTCAGGTATCTCCTATACTAATAGAGCCACATGCTCACCGGTTTGCCACATGATGTAGGCCTATGGACTGAACAAGAAACCACCAAAAATTTTACCCAGTCATCGTTCTCACAACACTGAGGACCAGTCATTTGAAATGACTTCTCCATGCATTTTATGCATTGGTAAAAGCACTATGATGAAAAGTGTGATATGTTTTCAGGTATCTCCTATACTAATAGAGCCACATGCTCACCGGTTTGCCACATGATGTAGGCCTATGGACTGAACAAGAAACCACCAAAAATTTTAACCAGTCATCGTTCTCACAACACTGAGGACCAGTCATTCGAAATGACTTCTCCATGCATTTTATGCATTGGTAAAAGCACTATGATGAAAAGTGTGATATGTTTTCAGGTATCTCCTATACTAATAGAGCCACATGCTCACCGGTTTGCCACATGATGTAGGCCTATGGACTGAACAAGAAACCACCAAAAATTTTAACCAGTCATCGTTCTCACAACACTGAGGACCAGTCATTCGAAATGACTTCTCCATGCATTTTATGCATTAGTAAAAGCACTATGATGAAAAGTGTGATATGTTTTCAGGTATCTCCTATACTAATAGAGCCACATGCTCACCGGTTTGCCACATGATGTAGGCCTATGGACTGAACAAGAAACCACCAAAAATTTTAACCAGTCATCGTTCTCACAACACTGAGGACCAGTCATTCGAAATGACTTCTCCATGCATTTTATGCATTGGTAAAAGCACTATGATGAAAAGTGTGATATGTTTTCAGGTATCTCCTATACTAATAGAGCCACATGCTCACCGGTTTGCCACATGATGTAGGCCTATGGACTGAACAAGAAACCACCAAAAATTTTAACCAGTCATCATTCTCACAACACTGAGGACCAGTCATTCGAAATGACTTCTCCATGTATTTTATGCATTGGTAAAAGCACTATGATGAAAAGTGTGATATGTTTTCAGGTATCTCCTATACTAATAGAGCCACATGCTCACCGGTTTGCCACATGATGTAGGCCTATGGACTGAACAAGAAACCACCAAAAATTTTAACCAGTCATCGTTCTCACAACACTGAGGACCAGTCATTCGAAATGACTTCTCCATGCATTTTATGCATTGGTAAAAGCACTATGATGAAAAGTGTGATATGTTTTCAGGTATCTCCTATACTAATAGAGCCACATGCTCACCGGTTTGCCACATGATGTAGGCCTATGGACTGAACAAGAAACCACCAAAAATTTTAACCAGTCATCGTTCTCACAACACTGAGGACCAGTCATTCGAAATGACTTCTCCATGCATTTTATGCATTGGTAAAAGCACTATGATGAAAAGTGTGATATGTTTTCAGGTATCTCCTATACTAATAGAGCCACATGCTCACCGGTTTGCCACATGATGTAGGCCTATGGACTGAACAAGAAACCACCAAAAATTTTAACCAGTCATCGTTCTCACAACACTGAGGACCAGTCATTCGAAATGACTTCTCCATGCATTTTATGCATTGGTAAAAGCACTATGATGAAAAGTGTGATAAGTTTTCAGGTATCTCCTATGCTAATAGAGCCACATGCTCACCGGTTTGCCACATGATGTAGGCCTATGGACTGAACAAGAAACCACCAAAAATTTTAACCAGTCATCGTTCTCACAACACTGAGGACCAGTCATTCGAAATGACTTCTCCATGCATTTTATGCATTGGTAAAAGCACTATGATGAAAAGTGTGATATGTTTTCAGGTTTCTCCTATACTAATAGAGCCACATGCTCACCGGTTTGCCACATGATGTAGGCCTATGGACTGAACAAGAAACCACCAAAAATTTTAACCAGTCATCGTTCTCACAACACTGAGGACCAGTCATTCGAAATGACTTCTCCATGCATTTTATGCATTGGTAAAAGCACTATGATGAAAAGTGTGATATGTTTTCAGGTATCTCCTATACTAATAGAGCCACATGCTCACCGGTTTGCCACATGATGTAGGCCTATGGACTGAACAAGAAACCACCAAAAATTTTAACCAGTCATCGTTCTCACAACACTGAGGACCAGTCATTCGAAATGACTTCTCCATGCATTTTATGCATTGGTAAAAGCACTATGATGAAAAGTGTGATATGTTTTCAGGTATCTCCTATACTAATAGAGCCACATGCTCACCGGTTTGCCACATGATGTAGGCCTATGGACTGAACAAGAAACCACCAAAAATTTTAACCAGTCATCATTCTCACAACACTGAGGACCAGTCATTCGAAATGACTTCTCCATGCATTTTATGCATTGGTAAAAGCACTGTGATGAAAAGTGTGATATGTTTTCAGGTATCTCCTATACTAATAGAGCCACATGCTCACCGGTTTGCCACATGATGTAGGCCTATGGACTGAACAAGAAACCACCAAAAATTTTAACCAGTCATCGTTCTCACAACACTGATGACCAGTCATTCGAAATGACTTCTCCATGCATTTTATGCATTGGTAAAAGCACTATGATGAAAAGTGTGATATGTTTTCAGGTATCTCCTATACTAATAGAGCCACATGCTCACCGGTTTGCCACATGATGTAGGCCTATGGACTGAACAAGAAACCACCAAAAATTTTAACCAGTCATCGTTCTCACAACACTGAGGACCAGTCATTCGAAATGACTTCTCCATGCATTTTATGCATTGGTAAAAGCACTATGATGAAAAGTGTGATATGTTTTCAGGTATCTCCTATACTAATAGAGCCACATGCTCACCGGTTTGCCACATGATGTAGGCCTATGGACTGAACAAGAAACCACCAAAAATTTTAACCAGTCATCGTTCTCACAACACTGAGGACCAGTCATTCGAAATGACTTCTCCATGCATTTTATGCATTGGTAAAAGCACTATGATGAAAAGTGTGATAAGTTTTCAGGTATCTCCTATGCTAATAGAGCCACATGCTCACCGGTTTGCCACATGATGTAGGCCTATGGACTGAACAAGAAACCACCAAAAATTTTAACCAGTCATCGTTCTCACAACACTGAGGACCAGTCATTCGAAATGACTTCTCCATGCATTTTATGCATTGGTAAAAGCACTATGATGAAAAGTGTGATATGTTTTCAGGTATCTCCTATACTAATAGAGCCACATGCTCACCGGTTTGCCACATGATGTAGGCCTATGGACTGAACAAGAAACCACCAAAAATTTTAACCAGTCATCGTTCTCACAACACTGAGGACCAGTCATTCGAAATGACTTCTCCATGCATTTTATGCATTGGTAAAAGCACTATGATGAAAAGTGTGATATGTTTTCAGGTATCTCCTATACTAATAGAGCCACATGCTCACCGGTTTGCCACATGATGTAGGCCTATGGACTGAACAAGAAAAGACCAAAAATTTTAACCAGTCATCGTTCTCACAACACTGAGGACCAGTCATTCGAAATGACTTCTCCATGCATTTTATGCATTGGTAAAAGCACTATGATGAAAAGTGTGATAAGTTTTCAGGTATCTCCTATACTAATAGAGCCACATGCTCACCGGTTTGCCACATGATGTAGGCCTATGGACTGAACAAGAAACCACCAAAAATTTTAACCAGTCATCGTTCTCACAACACTGAGGACCAGTCATTCGAAATGACTTCTCCATGCATTTTATGCATTGGTAAAAGCACTATGATGAAAAGTGTGATATGTTTTCAGGTATCTCCTATACTAATAGAGCCACATGCTCACCGGTTTGCCAGATGATGTAGGCCTATGGACTGAACAAGAAACCACCAAAAATTTTAACCAGTCATCGTTCTCACAACACTGAGGACCAGTCATTCGAAATGACTTCTCCATGCATTTTATGCATTGGTAAAAGCACTATGATGAAAACTGTGATATGTTTTCAGGTATCTCCTATACTAATAGAGCCACATGCTCACCGGATTGCCACATGATGTAGGCCTATGGACTGAACAAGAAACCACCAAAAATTTTAACCAGTCATCGTTCTCACAACACTGAGGACCAGTCATTCAAAATGACTTCTCCATGCATTTTATGCATTGGTAAAAGCACTATGATGAAAAGTGTGATATGTTTTCAGGTATCTCCTATACTAATAGAGCCACATGCTCACCGGTTTGCCACATGATGTAGGCCTATGGACTGAACAAGAAACCACCAAAAATTTTAACCAGTCATCGTTCTCACAACACTGAGGACCAGTCATTCGAAATGACTTCTCCATGCATTTTATGCATTGGTAAAAGCACTATGATGAAAAGTGTGATATGTTTTCAGGTATCTCCTATACTAATAGAGCCACATGCTCACCGGTTTGCCACATGATGTAGGCCTATGGACTGAACAAGAAACCACCAAAAATTTTAACCAGTCATCGTTCTCACAACACTGAGGACCAGTCATTCGAAATGACTTCTCCATGCATTTTATGCATTGGTAAAAGCACTATGATGAAAAGTGTGATATTTCAGGTATCTCCTATACTAATAGAGCCACATGCTCACCGGTTTGCCACATGATGTAGGCCTATGGACTGAACAAGAAACCACCAAAAATTTTAACCAGTCATCGTTCTCACAACACTGAGGACCAGTCATTCGAAATGACTTCTCCATGCATTTTATGCATTGGTAAAAGCACTATGATGAAAAGTGTGATATGTTTTCAGGTATCTCCTATACTAATAGAGCCACATGCTCACCGGTTTGCCACATGATGTAGGCCTATGGACTGAACAAGAAACCACCAAAAATTTTAACCAGTCATCGTTCTCACAACACTGAGGACCAGTCATTCAAAATGACTTCTCCATGCATTTTATGCATTGGTAAAAGCACTATGATGAAAAGTGTGATATGTTTTCAGGTATCTCCTATACTAATAGAGCCACATGCTCACCGGTTTGCCACATGATGTAGGCCTATGGACTGAACAAGAAACCACCAAAAATTTTAACCAGTCATCGTTCTCACAACACTGAGGACCAGTCATTCGAAATGACTTCTCCATGCATTTTATGCATTGGTAAAAGCACTATGATGAAAAGTGTGATATGTTTTCAGGTATCTCCTATACTAATAGAGCCACATGCTCACCGGTTTGCCACATGATGTAGGCCTATGGACTGAACAAGAAACCACCAAAAATTTTAACCAGTCATCGTTCTCACAACACTGAGGACCAGTCGTTCGAAATGACTTCTCCATGCATTTTATGCATTGGTAAAAGCACTATGATGAAAAGTGTGATATGTTTTCAGGTATCTCCTATACTAATAGAGCCACATGCTCACCGGTTTGCCACATGATGTAGGCCTATGGACTGAACAAGAAACCACCAAAAATTTTAACCAGTCATCGTTCTCACAACACTGAGGACCAGTCATTCGAAATGACTTCTCCATGCATTTTATGCATTGGTAAAAGCACTATGATGAAAAGTGTGATATGTTTTCAGGTATCTCCTATACTAATAGAGCCACATGCTCACCGGTTTGCCACATGATGTAGGCCTATGGACTGAACAAGAAACCACCAAAAATTTTAACCAGTCATCGTTCTCACAACACTGAGGACCAGTCATTCGAAATGACTTCTCCATGCATTTTATGCATTGGTAAAAGCACTATGATGAAAAGTGTGATATGTTTTCAGGTATCTCCTATACTAATAGAGCCACATGCTCACCGGTTTGCCACATGATGTAGGCCTATGGACTGAACAAGAAACCACCAAAAATTTTAACCAGTCATCGTTCTCACAACACTGAGGACCAGTCATTCGAAATGACTTCTCCATGCATTTTATGCATTGGTAAAAGCACTATGATGAAAAGTGTGATATGTTTTCAGGTATCTCCTATACTAATAGAGCCACATGCTCACCGGTTTGCCACATGATGTAGGCCTATGGACTGAACAAGAAACCACCAAAAATTTTAACCAGTCATCGTTCTCACAACACTGAGGACCAGTCGTTCGAAATGACTTCTCCATGCATTTTATGCATTGGTAAAAGCACTATGATGAAAAGTGTGATATGTTTTCAGGTATCTCCTATACTAATAGAGCCACATGCTCACCGGTTTGCCACATGATGTAGGCCTATGGACTGAACAAGAAACCACCAAAAATTTTAACCAGTCATCGTTCTCACAACACTGAGGACCAGTCATTCGAAATGACTTCTCCATGCATTTTATGCATTGGTAAAAGCACTATGATGAAAAGTGTGATATGTTTTCAGGTATCTCCTATACTAATAGAGCCACATGCTCACCGGTTTGCCACATGATGTAGGCCTATGGACTGAACAAGAAACCACCAAAAATTTTAACCAGTCATCTTTCTCACAACACTGAGGACCAGTCATTCGAAATGACTTCTCCATGCATTTTATGCATTGGTAAAAGCACTATGATGAAAAGTGTGATATGTTTTCAGGTATCTCCTATACTAATAGAGCCACATGCTCACCGGTTTGCCACATGATGTAGGCCTATGGACTGAACAAGAAACCACCAAAAATTTTAACCAGTCATCGTTCTCACAACACTGAGGACCAGTCATTCGAAATGACTTCTCCATGCATTTTATGCATTGGTAAAAGCACTATGATGAAAAGTGTGATATGTTTTCAGGTATCTCCTATACTAATAGAGCCACATGCTCACCGGTTTGCCACATGATGTAGGCCTATGGACTGAACAAGAAACCACCAAAAATTTAAACCAGTCATCGTTCTCACAACACTGAGGACCAGTCATTCAAAATGACTTCTCCATGCATTTTATGCATTGGTAAAAGCACTATGATGAAAAGTGTGATATGTTTTCAGGTATCTCCTATACTAATAGAGCCACATGCTCACCGGTTTGCCACATGATGTAGGCCTATGGACTGAACAAGAAACCACCAAAAATTTTAACCAGTCATCGTTCTCACAACACTGAGGACCAGTCATTCGAAATGACTTCTCCATGCATTTTATGCATTGGTAAAAGCACTATGATGAAAAGTGTGATATGTTTTCAGGTATCTCCTATACTAATAGAGCCACATGCTCACCGGTTTGCCACATGATGTAGGCCTATGGACTGAACAAGAAACCACCAAAAATTTTAACCAGTCATCGTTCTCACAACACTGAGGACCAGTCGTTCGAAATGACTTCTCCATGCATTTTATGCATTGGTAAAAGCACTATGATGAAAAGTGTGATATGTTTTCAGGTATCTCCTATACTAATAGAGCCACATGCTCACCGGTTTGCCACATGATGTAGGCCTATGGACTGAACAAGAAACCACCAAAAATTTTAACCAGTCATCGTTCTCACAACACTGAGGACCAGTCATTCGAAATGACTTCTCCATGCATTTTATGCATTGGTAAAAGCACTATGATGAAAAGTGTGATATGTTTTCAGGTATCTCCTATACTAATAGAGCCACATGCTCACCGGTTTGCCACATGATGTAGGCCTATGGACTGAACAAGAAACCACCAAAAATTTTAACCAGTCATCGTTCTCACAACACTGAGGACCAGTCATTCGAAATGACTTCTCCATGCATTTTATGCATTGGTAAAAGCACTATGATGAAAAGTGTGATATGTTTTCAGGTATCTCCTATACTAACAGAGCCACATGCTCACCGGTTTGCCACATGATGTAGGCCTATGGACTGAACAAGAAACCACCAAAAATTTTAACCAGTCATCGTTCTCACAACACTGAGGACCAGTCATTCGAAATGACTTCTCCATGCATTTTATGCATTGGTAAAAGCACTATGATGAAAAGTGTGATATGTTTTCAGGTATCTCCTATACTAATAGAGCCACATGCTCACCGGTTTGCCACATGATGTAGGCCTATGGACTGAACAAGAAACCACCAAAAATTTTAACCAGTCATCGTTCTCACAACACTGAGGACCAGTCATTCGAAATGACTTCTCCATGCATTTTATGCATTGGTAAAAGCACTATGATGAAAAGTGTGATATGTTTTCAGGTATCTCCTATACTAATAGAGCCACATGCTCACCGGTTTGCCACATGATGTAGGCCTATGGACTGAACAAGAAACCACCAAAAATTTTAACCAGTCATCGTTCTCACAACACTGAGGACCAGTCATTCGAAATGACTTCTCCATGCATTTTATGCATTGGTAAAAGCACTATGATGAAAAGTGTGATATGTTTTCAGGTATCTCCTATACTAATAGAGCCACATGCTCACCGGTTTGCCACATGATGTAGGCCTATGGACTGAACAAGAAACCACCAAAAATTTTAACCAGTCATCGTTCTCACAACACTGAGGACCAGTCATTCGAAATGACTTCTCCATGCATTTTATGCATTGGTAAAAGCACTATGATGAAAAGTGTGATATGTTTTCAGGTATCTCCTATACTAATAGAGCCACATGCTCACCGGTTTGCCACATGATGTAGGCCTATGGACTGAACAAGAAACCACCAAAAATTTTAACCAGTCATCGTTCTCACAACACTGAGGACCAGTCGTTCGAAATGACTTCTCCATGCATTTTATGCATTGGTAAAAGCACTATGATGAAAAGTGTGATATGTTTTCAGGTATCTCCTATACTAATAGAGCCACATGCTCACCGGTTTGCCACATGATGTAGGCCTATGGACTGAACAAGAAACCACCAAAAATTTTAACCAGTCATCGTTCTCACAACACTGAGGACCAGTCATTCGAAATGACTTCTCCATGCATTTTATGCATTGGTAAAAGCACTATGATGAAAAGTGTGATATGTTTTCAGGTATCTCCTATACTAATAGAGCCACATGCTCACCGGTTTGCCACATGATGTAGGCCTATGGACTGAACAAGAAACCACCAAAAATTTTAACCAGTCATCGTTCTCACAACACTGAGGACCAGTCATTCGAAATGACTTCTCCATGCATTTTATGCATTGGTAAAAGCACTATGATGAAAGTAGTGTGATATGTTTTCAGGTATCTCCTATACTAATAGAGCCACATGCTCACCGGTTTGCCACATGATGTAGGCCTATGGACTGAACAAGAAACCACCAAAAATTTTAACCAGTCATCGTTCTCACAACACTGAGGACCAGTCATTCGAAATGACTTCTCCATGCATTTTATGCATTGGTAAAAGCACTATGATGAAAAGTGTGATATGTTTTCAGGTATCTCCTATACTAATAGAGCCACATGCTCACCGGTTTGCCACATGATGTAGGCCTATGGACTGAACAAGAAACCACCAAAAATTTTAACCAGTCATCGTTCTCACAACACTGAGGACCAGTCATTCGAAATGACTTCTCCATGCATTTTATGCATTGGTAAAAGCACTATGATGAAAAGTGTGATATGTTTTCAGGTATCTCCTATACTAATAGAGCCACATGCTCACCGGTTTGCCACATGATGTAGGCCTATGGACTGAACAAGAAACCACCAAAAATTTTAACCAGTCATCGTTCTCACAACA